>NC_028637.1:71456802-71480275 GCF_001406875.1 Solanum pennellii | reverse complement strand
AGTATGTATGTATGTATGTATATATATATATATATATATATATATATATATATATATATATTGCATGTGTCTTTACTGCTTTATATGAGTTATGAGTTCTTGAGTTGAACAGAGCCAACGTAAGTTCATTTGTACTTTTTTCAAGCTTAGTAGTTGTTGTTTAGCATTTCAACTCGCATACTCGTACACTCAATGTAGTGATGTGAGTTTGCCTGCCTTTTTTCATGAACAGATGCAAGTAACCAGGAGTCATCATCCAATGCCTCATAGATTCAGTTTGAGCATCTAGAGTTAGAGGTGAGCCTCATTGCTTCTAGAGGATACTTTATTGCTTTCAATATGTCCTTATAGAATATTGAGGGGTTTGTCCCAACATTCATCTTAGTAGTACTAGAGGTTTCATAGACAAATAGATAGCTAGACAGTCAGTTTGGGTCTCTCTTTAGTTTCTGATATAATTATATTTAGTTTTTGAGGCGTAAGTGTCATTCGGCTGAGACTATAATTAAAGTGATTTTCATGAGAATGTTTCAAGCTTTATATTTGAGTTAAGTCTTCCGTTCAGTTTAGTAAGCCAGACCAAGGGTTCGTTGAAGTCCAGCAACGGTCGTTGGGTCCTGTCAACGTCCAGTGTGTAGGCTGCGGGCGTGATAAAAGCTCAATCTAAAATAAAATAAATTTGATTGTTCTACTATATTGACAACAACTCATGTTTAAAAGGATCCCCCCTCTCCTAAATTCTCAAGATTTATTTTTCTCTTTGCTCATCTTCTTTAAAAAAAACTTATTATTACTTCACTATTGATGAAGATCTTCACATATACTTGGTTTACAACACTTAGGAATTCTACCTTTTTGGCGATGAATATAGACTATTCTGATAATCTATTTCTTACTCTATTCTAAATGTTGTTATTTAATTTTAATTAGGGAGGAAACAATATGCATTTTTCCTAACTTAATATTCAAAATATTTCACATAAGAAATGAGTCATAATACATACACTCCTTTATTTGAAATAATAAATTCATATATTTCTTTAACTCATTAAAGATTTGTTGCCTGACTAATTGCGGAATGTCACCTCATTTCAAGTATGTGACATCGAACATGAATCTAAAAATAAATATAACTATATATGAAATAATCTAATAGTTAACAAGAGAAGCTGGGACATGGATCCAGCTAACTCTAGCAACACTAAAACTAAAAGACAAAAAATAAAAGAAAACATTTCTATCGTCCTTACAGAATGAGGACTCACCACTTATATGGATAGGGAACCAATTAACACACAATCGGAATGTTGATGATATAAACCTACATTACGAGAGCATGTAGCATATAGTATGTGTCGGTACATGAGATGTACTGAGCATGAATGATAGGATAAAGCTGAACAATATAAATTAATGAAGAAAACGTACTGAACAATTATATAATCTGAACTTAATGTAAATACTGAAATAAAATTGAGAACTAAGATAAACTGAATGTATTGACAAAGTACATAATTCTTGAGTCTAAATAGTGAGAGATACTTGAGAACCTGGTCAGTTACACTAGAGTCTGGCTACGGGAAGTACTAATAACCAACATAAAATCACGTGAGCAAAACGAGGAGTCTGATGCATACACCCCATCGAGAGTACCCATTATACCTTGCCATGGGCATAAAGGAATGACTGGCGTGATCGCTAAGTCTGATTTCCAAAGTGAGACTTCTAAACCTATAGGGGCATGTAGTTCTGAGGCTATGAGGGTGACTTACCCTAGTCAAACTTAATATAAAGCCTACTCTTAACTATAATGTGTACAATACAATATGACTATTATAAACTTGATAGCTCAACATTTCTGACATGCTAAGTGAAATGCAACATTTAAAGTAATGATAATGGAACATTTGAAAGCTAAGACATGAATGTTTGTTTATCCTTCCTAGCTAGCATAGTTCGTGAACAAAAAAAACTACACAACAAGGGTTCTGAGATTCATGCAAGAATTTATTTAAAAAGTTATAAATACATGATAATCTGACTAAGAACACTATAGCAGCTAAATCATCACAAGTTTTTTGATGTTCTAGAAATCTTAGGCTTAAGCAATTTGAATGGAATCGAGAATTTGATAAAATCCTTTGGATCTACTGGGGGAAAGAAAACAACTAGTTAAATTCCACACACTTGGTTACGAAATCTGTGGAGAAATCCTTCCATTTAGGCATGAAACTTGAAACAAACCTCCTAATTTTTCTTGGAAAAAGTGGTGCCTCTCTCTTTTTCATTTGCTCTAAGTTTTAATGATTTTTGTAACTGATTGATTAGGTTAAGTTCTAACTAAGTTACTAGGCTCAAACTGAAAAAAACTACATAGTTTAGGGTCAAATGACATAATTTAGGTTTCCAACACATAAGGTAAAAGACCAGAAAGACCCCACTTAAAATCTATCGCAGCCCGACCATGGATGCGACGACAACCTATCAAAAGGACCACAGTTCATCGTATGCGTCGTGATTTTTTTTGCCAATAGCTAATATTTCTTGGCCCTTCCCTCGTCAGTACACTTCTCGGACCAATTGAAGGATCACGGACGGTGAAGGTCATCGCGACCCTTCACTTAGGCTAGAGGCCTACGACTTTGCTTCATGGAAGCCACCACGGCCTATCATCAAGACAACGGCTCGTGAAGGGCTTCGTGCTCTGATGTTAGAACCTAGTTAGTTCTTCCTGACTTCCACGAGCTTCCCTACGACTGGTGTGGTTGTTCACGGCCCGCGAAGGGTCCCTTGATCCACCCCTTCTTGTTGGGTGTGAATACCGCACAGATCGATGGACCGTTGTTCCGACTTTAGTCCGAGAACACTATCGTGTTTCACCTATTTTTATTTTTCTTTGGTCTGATAATTTCTGAGGTGTTACACCTAGGAGACCTGCCTACAACTAATACATTGGATGACAGATTGTCTTGGTGAACCATATAAAAGTACTCAAACATGACCTTCTGGAATTCTTTTCAACTCGCAACCAAGGTCCCACCTATAGGCCATAAATTAGTCCACAAAGCATTTTTTATTTTGTTGGTACTGTCACCAGCTCTAGAAAAAACAATAATTTTCCATCTTTCAAATATGAGGAGTTACAGTTCATTTCTATTTTTTGGCATGAATCTTATTTTTTGAGTATGCATACAGTTCTTATTGGGAATATTTTATACAAAACAAAATTGTTTAAACTGACTTTTGGGAAAATAAAGTAGAATATTCGAAAGAGCTTAACGTAGATTTAGGTAAGAGTATAATGGAACTAAGTATTTTTCCAAATTTTTTCTTTTAACATAAAAGAGAATATTTTTTTTCAAAAAGGTTATGTGTGTTTTTAGAAAGATGGAACATATACAAACCCTCTTAAATTGGACCCTTATGAGTAAATATCTCAAAGTAGAATGCATTTTTAAATTGAGAAAAAATAAATCCTATTTTTCTAAATGCATAATGAGTTCCAGAGATATTTCAGAGCACTAACCGCTTTTAATAAGATACTTTGAGAAATTATGTGAAATCAGATAAGGATTATGTTTTTAATACATTTGGATAAAAGTATATATTATTGTGTAGTGTAGTGTTGATATGGGTGAGAGTTCAGACAACTCATAGACTCCATAAATTATGTCTTGCCAACACACTACAACAAATTTGATTATCAGGGACAAATAAATTCATTAGTAATAAATAATATTTCATCAATAAGAATCCAGTGTGACGAAAAATAATTCGTCACTCAATCGTCACTAAATGTGTGTCTCTAAAAGTATACAAAGACAATATAGTGTTTCGTCGCTAATAGTATTATATTAACTACAAAAAGAAAAATCGTCCCAAAAAACATACACATTTATATGTTGTAAAAAGTACATTTTTTGTAGTTAATTGTATGATTTTTCACTAAAAAAGGTCATTACTACCGACAAAATTATATCGTCGCTAATTATTTTACTTCAACCAATGACGAAATCAATTGTCACTAAATTTATATGTATTTATTAGTTGAACAAAATCTAATTTCGTTACTGATGACTATATTTTATGTACAAAAAAATATTTTTGTTCTTAAATGTATATATGATAAAATTTATCATTATAAAAATTGTTTACATCTCCCCTACCTCAATTTTATCCAACCCTCGCCAGTAGCTCACACATTATGCTTCTTGGGAATCGAAATCACAACCTTAAGGTTGGAAGTTAAGAGTGATTACCATCAAACTAACTCTCTCTTGTTGTTCATTTTTGTTTTATTTTATACTTTATTCATTTCTTTCTAATTTAATTTTTTCAGAAACAATATATTATATGATTATTCATACTCATACACAAATTATGAAATTTACGACAACAATTCATTTTAATGTAGATTATATTTTAATGAAAAAATGCACAAGTACCCCCTTAACCTATGTCCGAAATCCCAGAGACACACTTATACTATACTAAGGTCCTATTACCCCCCTGAACTTATTTTATAAGTAATTTTCTACCCCTTTTAAGCCTACGTGTCACTAGTTTTAAAATAAAAAGTCAACCATCATTGGGCCCACAAGATAGTGCCACGTAGGTCGAAAAGGGGTAAAAATTATTAATGAAATAAGTTCAGGGGGGTAATAGGACCTTAGTATAGAATAAGTGTGTCTCTGAGATTTCAGGCATGGGTTGAGGGGATACTTGGGCATTATCCCTATTTTAATTAAATTGTGTATTTTTTAAATATTTTTAAATATACTCAGTCCCATTTTTTAATTTTAATTATTTATTTATGTAATTTTTAAAAACTATTCAGTACAATAATAAATTTATTTAACATTTAAGTTTTGATTTTATTTTAAAAAAAATGAATAATCCATTCAGGTTGAACATCGATACCAATAACTATAGTTCTTCATCAAAATACATTGGAAATCCTCGTTAGTTCATTTCTTTCATTTGTGCTTTTATTATTTAGTTTATTTCAATTTAAAACTGATGCTAAAAGTTAATCGAAATTCATGAAGTATATTGCACCTTTGCAAACTCTAAGTATGTAAGTCGATGTTATCTCTGTATTGTTACTCTATGTACATATGTGAAATTATTATTAACCATGTACATATTTATAGATAATTACGACCCTCAAAAATGAAGTAGGTCAAACTAGAGCTTCACAAGTGTTCCATAAGTTAAAAATGAGTTAAAATGATGTACATTAGCATTAGAATTAAGTTGGTGAAGTTTGCAAGTCAAACGTCAAGGAACGACCAAGATGTTCGGAAACTATCCTTGTGTGTGCTAGTGTGTCCTTGTATGTTGTATGTGTTTATATGTGTTTTTTGGAGGCTAAAATCAGTAGGGATGACCCTATCACCTAGAGGGACATGTTTAAAACATCTGGGGACCACCCTAAGGGTCCCCATGGAGGACCCAAACTTTGGCCAAGCAAGCTGCCCAAGACAACAGGGTTTTGTGCCTTAGTGAAACACAGGATCGTCATGGCCAGTTCGCGCACTCCTCTTTCCAAAATTAATTTCAAAGAACTTGTGGGAACATATCCACGACGCGGACTTGTTCCCCGATCAAAATTCTGAAAATTTAAGTGAAGTTTTACTTGTCTAAAGTGGTCCAATCAATGTAGGGGTGTTTTGGGTATTTTGGGGTGTGTTATATATTGATTTTAGATCATTATACACCCATTCCCCCAACCAAAAACCCCAAGCCCTCATTTCGAAATCGAAAATTCAAAATCCTCAAAAGTTTCTCTCCCAAAAGCTCTCTCAAACTCCATTAGAGCTAGAACTCAAGGTTGAGCTAGGGTTGAAGGTTTTGGACGTTTTCTTGACCAAATCTCGTGGGTTTATTCATATTAAAGTATGGTAGTTCATCCTTGACTCTTCTTTCATTCAAGGATCTCATTTCAAGACTTTTCAGAAAGGGTTTTCAAACTGCAACTTCTTCTATTTGAACTCATAGTCTGGGTCTTGCATGAAAATGTTATAATGAATGTAATATGATATTTTTCAATGTGAGTTGATGATTTTAAGTTTAAAAACTGAATGACCCAATGCTCAATACAATTCCTCAACTTTTGGCCTATGAAGTGGGTTTAATATGCATGGTTTGATAATGTTAGAACTATTGTTTTCTCTATATTATATTGTGATTATATACTTCCTTATTATTCTTTATTATGATGTTTTTGGTGAAATATTGAGAAAAGGTGGTAAACTCTTGAAGTAGGGTAAGTTGTTCTATCTTGGTTAAGTTATATTATATTGAAGTAACTCTTGAGTGGTATGGTCCACCTTTGGTTGCGGTGTTTATTTGAAGTATATGAAGTTATATGTGTATTGTGAGAATGTCCTTAAAGGCATGATATGTGAAGTTAAAGGGTGATTTTGATAACGTATATGCATGATGTGTATTAGAAGGTTGAAATGAGTATCTTGAAGAGTGTGTCTAATGAAGTATGTATACGATATGTGAAGTATGATGTATGTTAATCATGTTAAATGTGGGTATAAGCATCTCTAGAAGTCAATGATGTGAACAAATGTGATTATGTGAAAAGTGTGCTCACATGTACTCACGCACACACTTTGAATGTATGAAATAAAGTTATGAATGAAATGGGGGATTGTAAGGTAGGCACTCTTCGTGAGTGGAGATAAAGTATCTAGACCATCCTTACTATTCCTATAGTATGAAAAGGGGGATTTTGGGGTGAACACTCTTCGTGAGTTGAGATGAAGTTCTTAATAGCAACCTCACTATTCCCAATGAGCTTTCCAAGATAGGTTGGAAGTTGATACCCTTCGTGAGTTGAGATGCGGTACTCAAAAGTAACCTCTATGGATAAGTACACTTCGTGAGTTGAGATGTGGTACTAAATAGCTATCTGTTAACCTATAGTCTATGCATGTTTAAGACTCCGTGGGGGAGTTATGCTTAGCACCGAGAGGATTTGAAGGAGAGGTGGGTACACTTCGTGAGTAGAGATGTCGTACCCGAAAGTACCTCTTGAGATGAGTACTCCTCGTTAGTAGAGAATGAGTCACATAGTAGCAATCTCCTTATGCCTTAACTATGCGACCACGTAGGTATAGATATTGGAGATTCAAGAAGGCTATTGTATGACCCTACCTTAGGCAAGTGGGGACCCCTCATCCGGTAGGGGTTAATACAGGGATTCCATGTCTAGCTCTCATCGTATATGTCGGTTAAAGCTCGCCCCCACAAATGAATGTAAATGACCTAAGTCTTCTTAAGGGTGTATTACTTAAGGTAGGTGGTGGAATGGGACGCGATCTATCCATTGCAAAAGTAGGCATTTGGAGGGAGTCTTGTTGTGTCCTTATATTTAAATGAATGAATGGATCATGATTTGATGTAAATGAAAGCAATGTGACTTTAAGTCTTATGTTAGAGAAGCATGTTGAAGTTTTGTTGTATATGATGAAGTTATGATTGATGATTGTGGTGTGCTTTATCCAAGGGAATCCTCAAGGAGCACTAAGTAGGAGTAGTAGAATGGGATGCTATTTTGACATTGCACTTAGTACAACTTACAAATGTCATTGGAGAAGTGCACTTATGTGAAGTCCTTAATGCAAGTATGTTCCTCTAGGGTATTTGGTATTGAATGTTGAGTTGTTAAATGAAATGAAGTATGTTTGTCCTTGGTAGTCTTAAGGATCACTTGGATGTGTAGTGAAGGGATTATACAGGTGGTTCCTCAATGTCTTATCTTAGTGAGTCTTAGGATAACTTGGTTAGGGAAACCTCAAAGGAAACGAGTTCACTGTGTTTTGGTTTGAAACGTGTTCACTGTAAGGTTGATTGAATTCACTGTAATGTGATTTTTGGTACTAAAATTATGGAGGTTCGATTCTATGTGCTAAATGATGGTTTATATGTTGTTTTACTTCTATATTCATGAAGGTTTTACTTAATTAGCATGAAAGCTTTATTATACAAAATGTCCCCTTTGCATGATTGCATATGTCATACTTAGTGCATTTTCGTACTAACCCAATACTTTTCTATACCATATAAGTACAAGTTAGAAGCAAGTTGAAGGTTAGAAGGCAAGCTAGGGAATCGACTCTCTCAAGACTAAGAATGTCCTCATATATCCGAGGGCATAGTCTATATTTCTCTAGTTTTTGTTTAAGACTTATTATGTAATTTTTTTTCAATGTAAAGGGCCGTGTCCCTAAGATATTTACGTCGTGTCTTCAAAATGGCTTGTGACGATGAGACTTCTCCTTAGTTTTTATGAAAGATGTTTTTTATTATTATTGTTGTGAAAAGTTTTAAATTTTGCACCACTTTTCATGTCTTATGTAATGAATGATAGCTCATAACATCATTTTAGGCCTATGGCCACCTCAGTAAAGTGTATTCTAAACCGGAAAAAAATGTGGCATTTGATAAAATGCAACACTTTTGGACTTTAAGAAACACTTTTCCAGGAATGCCTAAAAGAAGCATAACCTTAGAGTTTAGGCAACACCTTTTTTAAGTGTTGCCTTATCAGCTACACTTAAAGCGTAGCCTAAAAGGCAAAATTGGCAATGCTTTTATGTACCTCTTATAGCAACATTTCTGTCTCTCATACAACTACACTTTCAAGTATGACCTTTTCTTCCTTATTGCCCGCAATTTTAAAATGTTGTCTTTTCTATCTAATATATGACAACAATTTTAAAGTGTTGCCTTTCTATCTAATGTATGACAACACTTTGAAGTGTAGTCCTTATCCATGTTCATACCACAATTTAAAGCCCTATGGCTACAGTTTTAAGTGTGGTAATACTAGTTTGGCTATAAAACATTTATATGTCAGAATTTCTAATTAAAAGCACCAATATTGGTTTGCAATATATAATCTCAAGCATTAAATTGGCTAATAAGTAATTCAAATATATAGATTTACAATAAACTTCAAAAGATAGCATGTCTTGTATACATACACATACCTATAAAGCAATATTCTAAATATGTCTACACAATAGTTCAAAAAGTACTCTTACAATAGTTCAATTTATTCTAGCAATAAATATATTTCACAAAATCGAACATAATGTATTCAAGCTTCTACAATAGTTCAAAAACTCTTCATCATCAACTTCAATGAGATCAAATTGACTTGCGGCGACCCTTCAAATTTGATCACCTCATTTCCCAACAGATTTAAAATGTACAACAAATCAGATTGCAACAGTACATTATAGAAGAGGCAAGAAGTTCCAGATTGCAAATTGTAGGCTGCAGAATTTTGAGTTCCAAATTACAGTTCCAATTCTAGATTATCGCAGAGCACATATAACGTGAATTCCAAATTGCACAATGCAGATTATAGTTCAATATTTCAGGTTCCAGATTACAGATTACACAATACATATTAATGCATATTACAGATTACTATTCCAGATTTCAAATTACTACATTTTAGATTATAGTTCCAGATTATTGCATATTATAGATAACAATTCTAGATTGCAGGTTCCAGATTCCAGATTGTAGATTACATTTCAAGATTGCAGGTTCCAAATTGCAAATTGCATACTGTAGTTCAGAAATCAAAATTTAATGGCCAAAGAAACTCAGAATTTCATAGTCCACTTTAGGCATACCATTAGGCTATCTCCCAGCAGCTAGAACATTAAAATGTAACAATAACTACAATTAAATAAGACAATATTGAAGTACAACAAATGTCAAATAGTGAAGGAAAATCAAACAACAAGAAACTACAAAGAAGTCAAATAACACTCGACTACGTAACTAACCTTTTATCCTAATTCGAGTTATCCATAATCTGTTATCCAAGTTCATATGCTCGGTCAGCTGAAACTAAGTCATATTGTATCTAACCTGTGTAATACCCTCTCGGCTTGTGTATCACAACGATGTGAAGCCTATTGAAGAATGAGAACGAAAAGTAAATTATTGAGTGTCGTCTTATTAGATAAACCAAATAGGAGAAATGATAATTCAAAAGTCAGAACCTTTTCAATGGTATAGTAGATATATAGCTTCTCAGAGCAGAGAGTCTGAACAAGTAGTCAAATCTCTAGTAGCATCAGTAAGTTGGGAATCACAATAAGCACAACCACACATTCTCCAACAACATTTTGTACGAAGAAGGTGCGGTAAAGGCAGAGGCCATCCTCATGAATCAATAAAAATCAAAATTGTTAGGTTAGTTTATTCTTATCTCATAAAATTGTTATTGCAGAAAAGACAATTTATTATGAGATGTTAGGAGAAATAGAAGAGATTCACATTATTAGAAGATGTTTGCAGTAGTTGAAAAGACCTAAATTATTATGAGATAGTCTTTTTTTCATTTTTTTAAAACAGAGATTTAATTTCTGATGTAGGTATAATGCATTAAGTTCAGAAATTAATTTAATTTACTCAAATGAAACTGGACTATACTTAATTTAATTTACTCAAATTCATCATTTTTGGATTTTAAAGGAAATAATTAAATAGATTTTTTTAATATATTTTTTTATACTTTAATTAAGTCTAGGGATAAAATGATAATTTAACTTTTTATTTTGAAGCTTTCCATGTTTAGTTTATATATATATATATACATATATATATATATATATATTAAGTATGTTATACAATGAAAACAATAAAGAAACCTAAACATTAAACAAAATAAATAAAAAGAGATAAACAGAAGAGAACATAGAGAGTTATTCATTTTTTTCAACTATTTTGCGTGTTTACAATCTTGTGTCAAATGCCACTATTTATAGATAGGATCGAAGAACACAAGAGTTGTCATGGCTCATGTATATGACATTAACTCATATGAGATCATGAATGAGAGGTAGGAGTAAAAATCATAATGAAAATAATTAGTGAAAGTTATTATATTTACATAAAGGAGAGTTAGTGGAACATTAATACAAATATTTATATATAAGAAAACTATATATAGTAATATAGATCTGATTTTTGTATATATTTACATAAAGGAGATTAAGTGGAACATTAATACAAATATTTATATATAAAAAAAACTATATATAATATAGATCCGATTTTTTTCTTTTTGGAGGACAAACACAACCATTCATATTTCCAATTGGAATACAAAAAGAACAAAAAGAAAATCATAATTTACTCCAACATGAAATCAATACAAAGATATTTCATAGACATTATGGTGGTTGATTCATGACTAATGTGATGAGTTACTATTTAATATCGAATTTATTAAATAGTTAAACATTTTAATTTAGTATAGAAGCAAAACGGTCATCTATCTTTTGTCTATCATTCTTTCTACTTTTAAGCGTATGTTACTCTTACGAAGCAAATATAAACTTCTTAAAATTCACAAAGACATTATAAAAAATTCTTCAATTATTAAAATAATAAATTCAAGTTCCTAACAGTAATGAAGGTAAACACTAAATATCTATTAGCAAATAAAGAAGTCATATCCAATACTTATTATGAAAAATAGAAGCAACAAAGTAATTCAACTGCCTGCAAAAACATCATATATTTATCCCTGAAATTAAAAATCTACCTCATAAATGGTGACAACAAAATTTTCATAGTTTATTTTCATGTGAAAGATCAAATCCTTAGACAACAATTAAAGAATTGAGCATGATTTATATGATAAATAAAAAATTAAAACATTAGACGGAATACAAAATACGAAAGAACATGCCATTAAGAACTTTATGTAAAAAAGGAGAGAAAGATGAGAGTCTTACATTGTCTAAACCAAATTAAACTATACAATATTGTCGGTAAAAGAAAACCTGAAAGAGAAAACATACAAATTAGGGATGAAAAATAAATTTTTGAGGATTGTAATATATAATAGTTTCTTTTCATTTGAAATGTTTGAACTTCCACCTAGCAAATTAATATAACCTATTTCATTCATTTGAATGACTTTTTATCTTCCATTATATATTAATTACAATAATTCAAATTGAATACTTAACATTGATTATTTAATTAGTTATTAAAATATATTTTTACATTTTATACATTAAAAAAATATTTAAGTGAAGGACAAAATGGTAAGTCAACTTTGAAGTTATGAGCTTCACACTTTTAATTATATATGATTATAAAAATAGCACACTTTTAAAGTGTAGTCATATATATAAATAGGTGTGCTCAATTATATCATGATCACGCTTATAGAGGGTAGCCTATACTACTAAAAAACATGTTTTACAAGTGTTGTTAATATTAATGTGTAGCCTTAAAAGGTTTAGGCAATATTTTACAAGCGTTGTCTTGATTAAGTGTTGCTTTAGGCCTAAAATGGTATAGTGTCTAAGAGGTTAGTACAAGACCTTCGAAAGGTCAAGTACGCCTTGTTCCGACCTAAGGGTTGCCCTAACTTCTAAGGTGTACTCGCGGGTCGTAACACGAAAGAATGCATTTTTCCCTTTATTCCAGCAAGAAAAGCCCTGAAGGAAGTGGATCAAAAGGGCGATGAAAAGGAGCAGTCAACACTTCGGCAAGTAGTTCTGCGAAGTAGAATAATTCCACCCAATGATCCAGAATGCATAGATGCTGAAGGCAAAACACAAATGGCAATGATCTAGAAGATGGGAAAATAAATTAATAACCCGACGTTCGCGACTTAACTCATCGAATGGATTCGCCTGCACAAATTCTAAAGTCTATATACTAAACGCATTATTATTTTAATAGAGGAAGAGGACAAGGAGAAAGTAGAGACATAATTTTGTAATTTTGAGACTGAGCTCTTAAGTTTCATTATTTTTTCTCTCAAGTTTTGAGATGGTTTTGTGGGAGACTTGAAGAAAGGAGCACTTCTTCCTCAAATCGGAAGTTTGTCTTCTCCATTCTTCTTCGTTTGCTCATATTAAGGTTTAATTTCTCATACCCATTTGATTTCTTTATTATTTTAGGTGAATTTTGTTGTTGCTTGATGTGTGACTAAAAACCTCATTCTTGTTCATAGGTTATATGCATTTTAATGGTGATTTCACCTAGTGATTGTGGTTTAATTTAATATGTTTGTAGTTGCAAATACAAAACCACTCATGTGTTTTCGGCTTGCTTAAGAAAGAGGTATCGAAATCAAGACCACTAGACTTATGACCTAAGGTGTGGAACGATATGAGGTTCAGCCCGACAAGGTGAACCCTAGTTCCATATCCTAGCACTCATCATCAAAAGAGCGGGTGTGGGTAAGATGTAGGTTGGTCTTCATTAGATGAGTGAGTTTCCGAGAGGAACCCATATTATATGGGGTAGTTGCCTTAGAGGGAATTTATTTTCACCGTAATCTTAGCCTAGTCATCATTATCTTGCTAAATATTTTATCAAAAGCATGTACCCAACGATTTACATCAACGTATATTGAGGTCACACCCAAAGAACTTCTCACCATACCTGATTCCCTTTTTATTGTTTTTACCAAATTAGTGACAAACTATTTTGAGAATTGACACTTTGGTGTCACAAATTGAATGTACTTTGTTTTTATTTGATAATTTCTCAAACTATTACTAACTAGGACATTAATTCGAGTTTAGTTATTGTATTCACTAACACTTCCTTGGGACACGACCCCAACCCTTTGTAGGGTTACTATACTCGCTTCGATTCATAAAAACTCAGACAGCAGGCAACAGCAGCGGCAGGAGAAGGCAGCGGCTGGAGTAGGCAGCAGGAGCAGCAGCAGTAGTAGTAGTAGTAGTAGTAGTATTACTCAAGGATAAGATATTAAACTCAATAATGAGGTTCTCAAATAAGGATACATAACTCGAGATACTCAACTCGAAAGACTCAAATCATGATACTCAAGGAAAAATAAATATTAAAAGATGCAATATATATGGAAAGCTGTAAAATTGTAGATAACAACTCAGTGTCCTGAAAAAATACTCACTGTGTATATAAAAATACAATATAACTTTGTGGGATTTTCTCTAACTGACAACCACCAATATGAGCCTAAGTGATGATACAACGTCTTCCCCATGCTGCCGAAATGGTCCTATACTTTGTTGTCATATAGAACAACTTAACTAAGTGGATCTACTAGTCTATGCCAAAAAGGACTTAAGGAGTCATCTAAAAAGTACGATCCTTTACCACCCATGATGGCTACATGGTTCATTGAGACTTATGTTATATGAACTCACATCCTCATATTGGTGCTCAATACTACTCCTAATATGTAGTTAGCTCATATGTTTTTAAAACAAAACTCCTTCTTTAGTTTGAAATAATTACTCAAAGCTTAGATTAGAATCTCTATTCGAAATCGGTGTTTCCTTTCTTTCTCAAATGTGAAAACATTTTAACTCTTGGGAATACTTAGTTCTCGTATAATCTTTGAAGAAATGAAATTTACTCTTACTCTTTACTCAACTCAAATCTTATGTCTTCAAACAAAGTTAAAACGTTATGTAAATGACTTCTTAATATATGGTTCATACCAAATTATGGTCATGAACGACTCAATGCAAGGTTTTCAATAACCATAGATAGACTCAATACTTGGAATTCAAGAACTTCAATGATATCATTCATTTCAAGATTGCTCAACTTGAAGGGTTCAAGTGGAATTATAAGCATGAACTATTCAACTTAAGGACTCAAAAATACTTGTCATCTCAAGACTGTTCGACTTATAAGGTTTATGTAGAATTATTAACATGAACGTTCAACTCAAGGACTTCTTGGCTAACATTCAATAGTACTACAATTATAAATATAATCTCAAAAGGGATTACAAACTTAATAAACAATACTTAGAACTTGAAGATGTTACTCCTCTCAAAGGTACTCAACTATTATGAAGTTCATGCGAAATTTATGGGAATGAACAACTCGACTCAAGGGTACAAATATCCATAAGGAACTCATCTATACAACTATTTTGACTTCTCATACTTATTTCCTCAAATATTAGTTCAGATCAATCATTCATCTCAAAGGATTCACACTCGAACTCAAAGACTTTCTTGGACTCTACTCTTAACTCTCTCTTGAATGTGAATTATGAATTCAAGAGTCATGGTTCATGTCATCAAGAATCTCAGTGATAGTGTATACTTACGAATACTCTCCTCACTCTCATTCTCACTTATTTGAGTCTTGAAACAAGTTACTAAATGTTGTAGACTCCACAAATGGACTCGAAGGGACTTTCATAGAATTTTCAGAAGAATTTTCAAAACTTAACTCATAACTCTAAATTGAATTTGAATATATGGATTCAAGGTTATGTTCACGTGATAAATTATTTATTGGTGTTTATAAGTAGTTTATAGTGTTTAAAATCAAAGAGAGTGAAGGTACACTTAGAATGGACTCAAACGGAACATTCGACAAAAAAAGTTGGGGCAGGCGACCCTAGTACGTAACGGGCGCGAGACGCCAGCCCCTAACTTTAGAGACTTCATATGGGCGCACTGAAGGGGCGTCGCCCAATCCCCTTGGGCACATCTGGGGCATGTCGCTAGCCTCTCTCCAGGCGAAGTTCGACGAGTTTCGCCTCTCATTTTCTAATCCTAAATCACTTTTAATCAATTTCTTTTCTCAAGTTTTCCTTAAATTCAATTAACCAAACTAAGTACACACTAATCAACTCAAAAAAACACTCAAAATAATCACTTTCACCTGAAGAAATCATCAAAACCCAACATAACAAGATTTAGAATGAACTTCAAGAACTTAAATGCTTCAACTTTTGAGAATGAACTTACGCTAAAAAAACATGTTTGGTGTGTGGGTAAACAAACCCAACACTATGGAAGTTTACATACCCCTTTTGAATAAACCGAAATTCCGAAACAAAATGCAAGACTCTCTACGAAAGTTTTGGTCCTCTCCTCTTTTCTCCTCTTTTCTCTTATTTTCTCTTCTTGAACTCCTAACTAAAACCCTAAGCGAAAATTAAGTTTACAAAACTAAACTACTAGGATAAGATCCTTACAATCTTAATAAAAATGAATTAAATCTAATTGGGTAAGGAAAAGACCGAATTAACCCTCTAAAATACGTTTTGACTTTCCATATCTAGACAACCCAACTTCGAATGAACATTTCTCCCTCATACAAACTCAAAACTGAGCAAACTCGGTAGCGTTGGAAAGATGATTCAAATACTCTTCATTGGATACCTTGTGTCCCACCTAACTCATCTTATATTGAAATTTATGGTCGTTTGAAGTTGAACCAATACTTAAAGGAACTTAGGAATGACTTGAATGAACTCTCTTTAGTCTTCTTGGAACTCAAGGTTCTACATCTACTGATCTTAACACTCACGAAATTTTGATTTCCTTGGTAAAATTCTACTCACAACGAAGAATGGTTTGAGTCTCAATTAAAAAATTTTATGGGGTGTTACAAGTGAGGTATTTATTAGAACATCTCATACCATATCATTCATAAATGTGGCGCGTTTTACACCCACGAACAAGACTCTCATTAATTTATATGACTTTTAGACACCCTAAGACACTTTTACCTGATGCTCTGAATACCAAGCTTTTCATGATCCAAGACTACCCATAGATGTGACGTGGTACTTAGAATCCCAAGACACTAAGAAACCACGCAAAAATTAAGAAGCAAGATAAGTGGAACAAAGTCTCAACTGATAATCTCAACATAATAGAGAAATCTCAATACAGAGACTCATATGGAAGTACTAATCTCTTAAATTTCCTCTGATTAACGCATCAGGATACTTTATCCAATACTAAGTGTCGATGATCGTTAGTCAGTAATATAACTCGACAAAGTGAGTTGGGGTCGAATCCCACAAGGAGTCGCTCTGATGATTAATATCCAAGTTGGATCAATTAGAATAGCCCAAGACATTTGCGAGTAAAAACATATCAAATTAAAAAGGTGACACAAGTGTCAATTATCAAAAGGGGGGTTTTCAGTAAATTATCAACTAAAGCAGAAAATAAACGAAAATACAAGTATGAAGAAGGAATACATGGGATGTGATAGGATTATGGGATAACACAAACAACCGGGTAATTGCAATTAGTAGTAAACAACTACATATTAGTGATTACGTTAGACTTTAGTGGGGTAAACTCTCTCTCGAGCAATTTACCTCTAATCACATTTGTTTCTCTCGAACACTAATAAGTGGAAATTAAGCAAAACCTTTGCCTTATAACATTCACTCTTTCGATTTGAATGTGCGGAAGAGAGTTTAGGACTCACTCTCTAGAGCTGAACCGTTGACAATCCACTACCAGCATACTATTGATTCAACAGTTTTGGTTTTGAAACCTCTCTCTCAAGAAATCCCAAAATGCTAAGATAAAATTGAATTTACAAATACAACCCCATTAAATTCAACCACAACTACTGAACGAAAACACTTTTACACAACAAACGAACTAATAATTAGCAATACCCAACAATTATATCAACCAATATCACATAATCACACTCCAAGAATTGGGGTTTTAGCTTGACATAGTAAAAGCAACAAATCGATACCAACTAGTGTTTCCATCAACTGGGTACAACTGATAATGTCTTTACACAGGTTTAGAATGAAGAATCTTCAAATCCAACTTCCAATTTCTTGGAATTGGAAATCTTCAAAAGCTAAGGAAAAATGTCTCCAAACTTGAAAACATAAGACAATGTTCAAGCTAGAAAGATAATTCCAAGTCTGATTATTCAATGTCTAGATAGTAAACTATGAATTTAAAAATGTATTTATAGTTCTCAAAAATTGTGCTACGAAGGATCAGTCGACTGAATAAGTGGGGATAGCCTATACACTCAATGATCCGCCCTTTTTCATTTGTATCATCGTTTTGCTTTTGCCTTCAACGACCTTAACGTTCTATAATTTTGGGTGATATAGCACTAATCATGGAACAATTCAGCGACACGCCGACTTCTCCTTTTAATCACCGACTTGATTTTCTCCTTTATGGCTTAGACACTGGAACATAAGTCGAGATCAAGGCTATTTAATGACACGCCTAATAGGTTAGGTGATCCTCATGCTTTCTTTTCTTCGTTCTTTCAGTTGCCTTATTCCTTTTTGCTCCTTAGTGTTCACGCTTTATTCCTCAATTCAAATCCCTGAAAATCAAGGATTTATATCAGTTATAGGGAAAAAATATGCATTTGAGGACAATAAATCTATTAAAATAAAGCCTTAATTGAGTCCAAATCATGGACTCATCAACAACCCCCAACTTAAACATCTGTTTGTCCTCAAGTAAAACTCAAGTTCAGCAATTCAAAAAGGATGTCGCAAACAGTGCTACACAAGATTAAATCGTGAATGCACACAAAAAGATTCAACTTACTCATGCAAGGATCAATTGTGCACTCAAAGATTCAAGTTGTAACTCACCGTTACCAAAGAATCTCAAGCTCACTACACTTGCTTCAAATGCAAGTTCAAGCTCAACAAAAAAAGTGTACAAATGCCCTCACACCAGGAATGATTCCATATTCACACAATTGTTCTCAAATTTAAAGGTTCAAAATCAATTTCAATGCTTACAATCACAAAGATGAACACAATGCATGATTTCACCCATAGATTTGCCTATATTTTCCAATCAACCTTGTTACAGCTCACTCAAGATCACAAATGTCTTTTTGAGGCTTGTAATAAGGCTGAGTGTAAAGGTATGTTCATTTAGGCTCAGTAACTTTTTATCCTCGTGATATGTGGTGCGAACAACACTTTCTTCCCTCTTCTTCATCATTTTCATTTGTTGCTCACAAGTCATCCCATTATTCATCTTCCATTGACTATTGGAAACCCCATTTTCTTTTTCACTTTCATATCTTTATTCCACAACTTTTCAATTCTTTTTCTTTTTCTTTTTCTTTTCCACTCTTTTTATATATGGAGGGGTTCCATTTTTCTCAAAACCATGAGTCAAAGGGACTTCTTTGCACTTCTTGATGTACCTTCTTTTTTCACCACTCCCCCAACTGAAGATTTTGGCCTAAGTTGGCTATTCAAATTGACCACAACTTCATTAGGATTATGGGTAATAGATAAACAAAGGTCATAGTTTCATCAAGTTTATTTCAAGAAAAGGTCAAGGCTCAAGAGGTGTTTAAGAAAGGATCACACACATATCACAAGGTTGTCCGTAAAAGAGGTATACGTCGAAGTGTTTTGCACTCTTCAAAGTTGCCTAAGATCATGTCAAGAGATTGCATCACTTAGTTAACTGGAACTTCAATTTGTATTTTTTTCATGAAAAGAAGACATGAGATAAGAAATCAAGTGTTTCATTGATATTTTGAATAGCGGTCTCGAATTCAAGTTGATTCTATTTCGACTCTTCTTCAGAGAAAGACGATCAAACAATTCCCAATCATGGTCCTTGCAGATCGGATCATCCATATAATTGAATACAAAAGGAAACTCCAAAGACCCTCTTATTCTCATAGCCTGGTCTGGTCAGTACCCAGCTGGGCCTCTTTTGTTCCAATGCATTTGAAATAAAATATGTATGTGCAAATTCTAGGCGTCACATGCATGGTTCACGGTAAGCTCATCACACAATGCATTGACACTAAAATCAAACAAGACTCCACACATTCGCTAGTGTGCAATATTCAGCGCAAGAGACTGAATTTGATATTTGGATAGTAACAAAGAGATTCAAAGAGTTCACATATTTTCTATGCAACTTCATTTGGCCTCATGGTAGCCGTACATTCATGTTTGTTCGATTAAGAGTACTATTCAAGTCATTGGTATTGATTGAAAATAATACTCAAATTAGTAAGAGAACAACCAAATTCATCTCCAAACAAGAGGTGGCAAAAAAATTTGACAGGGTCAAACTAGGAGTCACAAGCTTAATCATCCACACGATGCAATTAAAAACACAGGATAAATCTTACAACCCAAATATAAAAACAAAATATATACTCAAAGAAGGCACAAAAGTGGGCCTCACCCTACCTCAAATAAAAATCATTTGTCCTCAAGTGAAAATGATATAAAATCCAAAAGTGAAATAAAGTAAGCCAAACAGAGAGGTAAATAGGGAATCCTCTCTAGTCATTCGCCCCATCTTTCTAGATTTGGGCGTCAATGCACGGGGTCACCTCATATGGGAAAATAGTTGTATTAGAGTCTTCCAAGGGTTTATCTACCAGATAGGTCTTCACAACTATATAAATCCTTGGGCCATGAAGAAATAGAGGAGCCTTGGGAAGTAGTCTTCTTGTCAGAACTGGAGCTCTTGTTCTTGACTTTGTCTCCAAGTGGAGGTTCTTCTCTTCCCTTCTTGGGAGGATTTGACCTCCCTTCATTAATAGTGATACCCCATATTCTTTTTTAAGGTGGCATGTCTACGCTTTTTGTACCATGTCTGCAAAAACATCGAGGCAAAGTTAGAATATAAAACAAAGGATCAGAAAAATTATTGAGAACAAACTTGCCGAAACAATCAGCGAGTCGCTAAATCATTTTGGCGAGCTAGATCGGGCTCGCCGAAAGGATTGGCATTGAAACTCTAGCAATTTGGTGATAAAAAAGGCCGTTTGGCGAATCACCACAATTTTTCAGTGAGCAAGAGTTAGCTCGCCAAAAGTAATAGTGCAGAAAGGGTTCACGGGTGTAGTCAAAAGGGTGTTCAAGAAGACGTTCAGCAAATTGTCGAGTGCTATTGGCGAACTCAAACTTCTGACCGAAAAGTACATAAGTCAATATCACATAAAGCATGAAATTTAAGGTTAAATAGGGAACTTTGGCAAACTGTCGAGTGGTTCGTCAAGCTCGACCCAGCTCGCCAAGCTACCCATCGTGCCTACTTTCAACCCATCTACTTGAATTCAGCCCCTTAACCCCACGAAAGAAAAATCAAAGCATGCACTACACAAATTTAAAAAAGACTCATGAAACCCATTACCTTGGAATAATCCAAATTCTCCCTGTTTTATCAAATTTGGCCATCTGAAAACTTTTTCCCTTAAGAATGATGTCACTCATTCTATCATTGGGTAAATCACGTCAATTGGCGCAATTGCAAGCTACACAGACTTCACCTAACTAACACTAATGACACGCAAGCACAACACCGTAATTTCAGTTTATTTCAAAGCACAAGATCACGGGATTTCAATGATCAGAACAATACGAGCAAGTATAAATCAAGTTCAAAAATAGGCATATTCAATACAAATAAGATCAAAGAGGCCCAACACACATCACTAAGAGAAGATCATTTGCTAGAAAATACAAAATGCGGTAAAAATAATCAGGGGGTTCAGAAAACCAACCTCTTGTGCCGAACAATATAAAATTTTAAATGCTAGGGGGGAAAGTATTTTGAATTAGCACAAATCAACAAATAAAAAACTTAGGATTCTATAAATATATAAACTAAAGTGTCAGTGTGCATTTGGGAAGATAAAAGTGAGGGAAAGTGAAGGATTGAAACTTTTGGCCTTAAAAATCGTACACTTTTCACTCATTCGGCGACATTAGTCGTGCTCGCCGAGTTACTCGACGACACGTCAAATAATCACTTACCTTGCCGAGTTTTACAGTACCTCTAGTTGATGTGGAGGTCCAAACAGTAGACAAGATCAAGATCACAAACACTATCTACGATTTGCCAACTGGACCTTAAACTCGCCAATCTACACTTTCAATATTTTCCACAATTCGACCTGCACAATCAACACACCATTATTTTTAAAACATAATAAAGAAATAAAAAGATCTTGTGTTACCTCCCAAGAAGTGCCTTAGTTATCATTGTGGCACGACACTTAACCCCACTCAAGTTCCATTAGTAAGGTTTGCCCCATTGTCATAAGGCTACCACATTTTTGGGACCCTATTAGCTGAATGAGCATAGAATAGGAGGTCTCCATCTAGTTCAACATTAATAATTTCTCTCTTATCTCTTCTAACACTTTGTCGTGTTTTTCAACTTTGTGTAGGTAAGAGGACTTCTTCCATTTTTCGCCCTCTTGTTGTTTCATATTCCAACTCTAGTGAGAGGAAATGTACTTGTCGTCTTTTTTGATAGTGACTCTATGTCCTTGACCTTTTGGGCCAAGGTATTCATCTGAACCAACAGTGTGGCCAAGTGTTGGTCATTCTCAGTCTCATTGTTGGTTTTCGCCACATAATCAAGGAGATGGATTGCGGTCTCATGGGAGTGTCGTATCAAGCATCCCGAAGAGAGTTGGTCATCCATAATTCTATCTTCGGGGGTAAGACCCCAGTGGGAGAATTTTAGAAGTAGTTTATCTGGAATCTCATGAGTTGGGCATTGTTGCAATAGAATTTTTAACCTTTTCCACAACTCATACATGGACTCCCTCTCCAATTGCCTGAAATTTACGATGTTATCCCTAAACATCATCAAGTTTAGTGAAAGGTGATCCATTGAGGTATTACTGCTACTCACTATGCTCTAATTCTCTAACCAAAATAGCAACACATAAATAAAAAATAAAATTAAGTAAGTTCAACTATGACTAACTAGAAATTCAACTTAACTAAAATTTATCAAATAACACTTCTCCCCGGCAATGGTGTCATTTTGAATAACGAATCAGGACATTTCATCCAATACTAAGTGTTGACAGTCTTAGTTAGTAATATAACCCAACTAAGTGAGTTGGCTTCGAATCCCACAAGGAGTGGCTCCGCGAATTAAGTCAAGTATGAATCAATTTGTATTAGTTATAGATCAAGACATTTGCGAGTCAATTATCAAAAAAGGGGGTTTTCAGTCAATTATTAACTAAAACAAAAAATAAATGAAATGACAAGTATGGCGACAAGATTCTTGGGATGTGGTAGATTATGGGATAAGATGAAAAAACCAGGTAATTGCAATTAGTAGTAAACACCTGAATATTAGTGATTAAGCTAGACTTTAGTGGGGCAAACACTCTCTCGAGCAATTTACACAGATTGGTTTCTCTCGAACACCAATAAGCGGCAATTAAGCTTCACCTTAGTCCATTCGATCTCTTGAGCTTAATGTACGGAAGAGGGTTTAGGAATCACTCTCTCGAGCTAAAACCATAACAACCCACTACCTGGAGAGCATTGATTCAGTAGTTTTGGTTTCAAAATTGATCTCTCCAGCAAGCCCAAAATGCTAAACTAAGATTGTACTTGCAACTACAACCCCATTAAATTAGACCACAACTACTGAACTAAACAACTTTTACACAAAAAAACTAATAATTAGCAACTCCCAGAAATTTTATCAAACCATAATTGTTGACACCCGATTTTGATCCTTCCTGATAGGAATTAATTCACGGGCTTCTTAATTTCAGAAACGACTTAGAATAATTAGCTTTATAAAATCCAAATGCTTTCAAAATCGTCTTAGGTATTTTGGTCGATTTTCACAAGTCATGAATAATAAATATATTTGATATGGTTTTATATATATATATA
>NC_028637.1:71396333-71456228 GCF_001406875.1 Solanum pennellii | reverse complement strand
TATATATAATTAGTATATTTTATAAATATTTGAAAATCATATCAATACTTTAATTTAATAAATATGTTATTAATTTGGTTATAAGTTTGAGTCAGTGATGGTTAGCATATAATCAAAGTAATTATTGTATGTCATTAGTTTTTAGAAACTCATTAATAAATTAACGACAATTCATCTTGATTAGATATTGACCAAATCAACCAATCAATTTAATTTTGTTACATTTCGAAATTCATTTGGGTTGTGTTTGTTCCCTTTTCTTTAGCCAAATGTGCAATCCATTTCTACCCATTTAAAGGACCAATTTTAGGCCTTTTATTTAGCTAATTTTTGAAAATCAGGCCCAGCTCCATCCCATTTTATTTTTCAATCCATCCACCCTACCTCTTTTTCAATCCCAGCAATTACTAGCCCACTCCAAGCCCGACCTGGCCCAAATCCTTTCCCTTTACAAAAGAAACCCAGAAGAAATGATAAAGAAACAATCAAACGCCAAATCTACAGCATAGCACAACGCTCACAACGACAGTGCGTGAATGAATCCACCCTATGCTTGTACGTGCCTCATGTGAAGGAGAACAAGAGAGAGTTCACGAAAGCGCAACAACGGTCTCAAATGGGGAGCACACGGTGTCTTTGTACGAGTTTCTTGTCGTTTCTTCTTTATTTGATGTTCCAGCACAGTGATACTGCTCCAAAAGGTAAAGCACCTCTAATTTCATCCTCGCAGTTGCACGAATCGTCACTGCTCGCCTGGAGATGAAGCCACTTAGCACTCAAGGATAATCGATTAATCGAAAATGCCTGCGTCCCTTTCAACTTTTGTGCTTTTGAAAATTTGGATTTCCTCGTACAAGATCAGCTTTGTCTCGACTTTGGGATGGAAAAATTTGAAATGTAATTGGGTGGGAATGTCGATTTTTCCATATAGCTTCTTCGAAATTCACCCGCCTCTCCTCTCAAATTTTCGACCTAAATCCCCGTCTATATGAATGTATCTTCTTTTCTATTCATGGGTTGGAGATTTTGTGTTGGGAAAATTTTGAGTTACTATCTATACATAGTTATATATGAATATTAGGAAATAGGTTTTCATGTGATAGAGATTAGGAATCATATTTCTACTCTGTTCATCAGGTTCTCAGAGACGTATTTCAGTGGTGATGAAGTCATCGCCTTCTCGCCTCGTCCTAGTCTTGCTGCTTGTAAAAGGTAACACTTTCTCTTTCGTAATATTTTCTTGTCTCCTATATTTTGAAATGGTGTTTTCCAGAAAGTTTATTTTGCTGCTGATGGTTATTGAAATCTTGACATATAGATACACCTTATTTGTGATGCTTTAATTATTCCATTGTCTACTAATGAGTATCGTTTTTGTTCTGGTTCATTCATGCCTAGATTTGTTGATTCATTGTTTATTTTAAGGGTATTTCATTATCTCTTATTGAGTTTATTTGTTTGAATGTTGATGAATCTACATGTCTTCGTTTCCCTTGAATGTTAACATCAGTATCCATATTCGGTGTATTTATTTTTATTTTTTAAAAAACTTTAGGTCTGGTTTTCGTTCAAAAGAAAAGCAAAGTTCTCTCATGGTTTAGTCCAACTGTTTAAATTAGTTATTTAGCATTTGCCAGTTTTGAATCAAGATCATTGTTGGTGGTGGTGATCTTATACTTCTATTCAACTCTAGGTTGCGCTTATTTCCGGGAAAACTCAAGTCCAAATGGACGAGGTCATTCCTCGTCACCAAAGTGTTTCCTCATGGAGAAGATGAGCTGGAGAACAAGGAGGAACAAGGTTCATAGTCAATGGGCAAAGAATGAAGATCTATCTGAGGTACGCAAAAAGTGTTCAAGAACTGGTGTAGGCCTATCATCTTGATGAAGTCTGAGTAATCAAGGGGCATGTGTCGTGTCGCGATGTTAAATCAAGCAATGCTTGGGGGTAACCCAAGGTGTGTGCTCTAGCCAACTATAGGTTTTGTTTTCCATGTAGAAAGAATCGTAGTTTCGTTTAGTTTTTCTAAGTGTTTCATTCCTTTGTTCTATGTGTGCTAGTGTTGTCTTGAGATTAGAATAGGGTCCGTGTCTTAAATGTGTTCAGAAAAATACAAAAAAAATGGCCTAACTATTGTTACATGTGCAGGAGGAAAGATCAGAAATCTGCAGGAAATGGTTTGGTGCAGAGGTCTGCGGGCCTCATCGACGTTCCATTGTTCAATCGTAGAACCGTCAATGGTGTCCGTAGATCCCAAGTAAGATTCCAAACTTTCTAATTCTAAGAGTGATCGACGGTCATGATCAACAGAACGTCAATCCATCCACATACCGTCAATGAGGTCTCATTACCAGTGAACCGACCCAAACCCGACTGCCTATATTGAAAACCCACCATTCAAATTCTTCCCTTCTTTCCAATTTCTTTCCAAATTCTATCCATAACCTTTTTTCCAGTTTTCTCCCTGAATCACTCCCCATATCATCACCGAATCTATACAAGCCCTCTTTCTTATCACTTTCCCCAAATCCTAATCATATTTGTCACAAACTCTCTATCTTCTCCTCCTCAAAAGTCCGGTGATCAGGTTTGGCACACAATGACTTTGTCTTTGGGATTGCACATCATTGTAGGCACACAATCACAACACTCTTCATCGCCTGAAAGGTAATTTGACTTCTCCTCACTCTAAATTCTCGTTCATAGTTGAAAATAGGACATCGGGAGTAGGTATTCACTTTAGGACTAAATTAATTATCATTGCATGCCACTAGTTTCATATTAATTACCCTTGGAATGATAAATAGTGATTGTGTAGCATATGAACTACCCTAAAATTGTGTGTCTAAGTCTAAATGTCAGTTTCGACCTAGGGGTTCATGTTTTATACAAATCATGGCTAGAAAATTGGAAAAAAATAGAACCTTAGGAACGACGAAATAGCATATGATATGTTGAAATGCATGTATAGACTTGATTGTTGTTAGAATTTGTTCCTAAATAAAATCGGAAGTTGAATTGAAAGAGGCCTCAAATTTGGCACGGGACTCAGTTACGAGACCCCGTCTACGGACCATCGATGGGGCATGTAGTTTGCCACACCTAGAAATAATCTTAAGTGTCAAACAATGGATGTGGACTACGGCGCATCGAGTGATCGACGGGTTGTCCTGCACATCCGTCATTCTTATCAAAAAGTAGGCTTTTCAACCCATTCAATCGACGGAAGGGTCCACAAACTGTCGATGGGGCCTATAACCTAAACTGATTCCTAAAAAAGTATTTCTTTCAAGTGTGTCGCAAGTTATGTTGGTATTAATAATTGCTCCACATGTACAATGGCACCCAAGAAGCAAGTGGTCTACACCAAAATGGGTAAATCCAAGTTGTTCACCTCGTCGTATCGGTTGATTGTTGAAGACACTAATGTAGAAAAGGACCCAGCTTATGTTCCTTCGATAACTACAACACCAACGACATCATCCCGAGCCACTAGGGGCACTCCTCGGAAGGTGAACCCCGATGTAGTCACTGCCTCTAGTCTGATAAGTAGCGCACACTGATCGTCTCACCAACTGACTGCTTCCGCTACAGAAGGGGGCTTAACATCCGACTCTGAGTCCTCCACGATTACAGGATTAGGGTCGGCCCAGTCTTCAGGGTCCAAGTCAGCCACCACATCTGGATCCACCTCTCAGAAAGCCACCAGATCAGAGGAACATGAATGACATGCCTCATCTAAGGAGGTCTAGCTCAGGATTTACACCGACACACCGCACAAATGACCCCACCCTGGTAGCAAAGGAACCAAAAAGGTGGTGTGTTGACTGACAATGACAAATCTATAGGGATGCCAAGAAGATAAACGAAAAGGGGGTGATGACCATACTGATCGCAGAGGTACATCGAGTCCTCATGGGGACTCTACATACACTTTGAGAGGTGCACCAACTCTTTAACTTCCACAAGTGCAACAAGATGGCTTAGGACTTGTGCACATATAGTGAGGAGATTGCGCGGGATTTCTATGCCTCCTATGCTACCACTCTCCGAGGTCCCATTGACAAGTGGGAAAAACCCACCAAACAGAACCCTCTCACTTCTGCACTAGTCCGAGGTTGCCAAGTAGACATCTCGCAAGCAACCATCCAACGATTCCTATACAGACCCCACCACCGGTATAGAGTGGAAAATTAATACTTTGGAGTTTGATTATAGGTGGAACATTATTCGGGGTGGTGATTTTCAAAGGAGTGCGGAGAAGCGAGAGACAGTGAAGATGTGGCTGGCTCAATATATAACGATAGATGTGAGCGGGTTGACTGGGTCATAGCACCCCGAGTAAGAATCCAGAAGGCCATACTAATTTTACTGGACAAATTCTTTTGGTTGCTGGTCCGAAACAGAGTGTCACCCATACAGGCTGACAAGCGCTCAGATGGGACAGGGTTGTCATGGTGGCAGCATCATAGCATGGCTAGAGATTGACTTTGCTCGGATGATGTTGGCGGAGATACACGAGAAGGCATTTAAGATCTCCACCACTTACACATTCCCGTGTTTGATCTTTTATATGTACAAGGATGTTGGAGTGTCAATCTGGAATTATGATACACTTCTCTACCTGATCGAGCATTGGATATAGGTCTAATCAAGGATGAGGCTAATGTGGCATCACACGCAGAGGGCCCCGAGTCGAGGTTCCTCCTTTGGGCGACATTCTTGCAGACATGGTGGAGCTAGCCCAAGGGGTTGATCCCTCCGTTCCCAAAGCATGCCGACCCCAATCCGGCCTCTTCTTCGCATGCAGCCAATAGGACCCCTAACTCTCCATATCCACACCACCAGCTGCAGCAGTGATTTCTCTAGCTAGAGTCCAAAATCTAGAGACGCAGATTGTCACCCTACTCCATCAAATGCAACCATAGATACAGAAGTCCATAGCGGAGGCAAAGGATCGCATAGAGAAGCGGGTGTCCAAGCAGATGGAGCATCAAATTCAGGCGGTTCACAAACTCCTTAACGCTTTTAAGCTGCGTGTTTTGGCCCGACAAGCACCCACCACTGATCTCGCTACTATTCAAAAAGAGCTAGCTAGACTGCGAGCCGACATTGATGCCATCTTCGAGATGCAAAGGACTGAGATATAGCTAGCTGAAAACATTGTTCTTGAAGCCTTGTACAAGGTCCTTGCTGAGATAAAGGCCAAACCCTGTGTTCGTGGCAACAGGCACCATTTTAGCTGCACCGCTGAGGCTGGTGATGAGGCCCGTTCAAGAAAAAAAGAGCGTACAAAGCTGGAACAGGCTAGGAGGGCCTCATTAGTGGATGAAGAGATGCAGGAGGGTGCAAGAGGCATCCAATTCCATGCATGTGAGCGGAGCAAAGAGCACTACTAATGGTGTAGAGATAGAGGTGGATGGCACTACTGATAGTGACCCAATTGCTGATCTTGCGAGCTCTGGAAAACCGGACCCACCCGCTTCTTGAGAGGTCTTCGGCTCTATGCGCCACAGGTTTGCTTCAGCTTTCATCATGATGTTTATGATTATTGTGCATTGGGGACAATTGCATTATTTTTGTTAGGGTGGGGTAAATGGAATGTGAGTGATAGGGTGAAGTCTGAGTATCTAAACTCACAATTCTCTCTTAGGGTTTTCTTGTTTGTATTCTTTTTCCCCAAGAGACTGCTTAAATTTCTGTTAAACTGGCATGTATTAGTGAGTGTATGTGTAGAAGCATGAAAGACTGAAGCATGATGGCTAATGAAAAATGATACCCCATCAAATTGTAGTGCTTACAAGTATAGGTTCAGATAAGTTGAATGTGTTGGCTCTAAACATGACAGGAAAAGGCACCAACTGCATGACATTCAACCAAAACTTAAACTGGGAATTATGATTATCTGATAGTGCAACGATTTCCCAAGTGAATGTGAGGATATTTGAGTGTTCAACAGTTTGTGTCTAACTCAAACTTGATCGGTTAGTCCTGCTAAAAATCTACTCTAGAAGCTAGGAAATGGTCGTATACCCTTGTTCAAAATAGCCCATATCTATCCTAAAAGAGGTTAACCAAATGAAATAAATGTTCCCTTTTGATTTAAATATGTTGAGCTTGTAATAGACCCTTTTTTCACCAACTCACCTTCCTAGGGCAGAATATTCTGGCCCAGTCCCTCCTTGGACATATGCACCTCGACTTAGCCAAAAGCCTATGTTGAGGGTGGCTAATACAAAAAGTGACCTCGTCTTGGCCCTAACCCAACATCAGGCATTGTGCACCTCGACTCGTGGAAAACATATGAGTTAAGGATGGATATTATGAAAGAAGACCCAAAAATGGGTGTGAAAAGAGTTAGATGTTCAAAAGAAATGCATAATTAAGAGAAGGATGTTACTTGGCGAAAATGAAAGAACAGTTGAAAAAAATAAGGAGAGAAGAAAAGGAAGAGTACTCTGAGAAAAAGATACAAAAAAGTGAAAGTCATGTCTTAAAGGGAAATAAGGCAAAAGAATGAAGAGAAAAGAAATAGGGGGTCAAGAACAATAAAAGGAGGTGGAAAGCTTAGCGGTAATGTCAAGTAGGGAAGATAGTCGCTAGCCTATGTTACAAGAAGAGAAAGTCCTACAGTGATCCTAAAGTCTAGTGTAGTGAACCTAAGTAGCAAAGATAAGGGCAAGCCTATGGCGTGGATCACTAACTGCATTTGAACTCATTTTTTAGCGCGAGTTTTGAAATAGATCTTGTATCCAAAATGCATAATCACTGTGTGAAAACCGAGGATTTTATTTGATGTGAGGGAACTAATTACATTATGAGAGAATTGGTACCTTAGTGAGAGGAACAATAGTAGAGGTGTCTGTTGCATGGTGAATTCGTGTCATGATGTGATTTGCATGGTTTTGGAGATTTTAGTTTGAAATTCAAGTGTAATTTCTGGGTTTATTCTTCTCGCTAAGTAAGTTCATGATTTCTTCATCTAAAAACATGAATCATGATCGTGCTAATATAGGTAACTAAACCTACAACTAGGCTTATGGGAACCATGGGTAATTAACAAAGTATGACTAGTAACTAAGCGATTCTTGAATAGTGTTTTTGCACGCATTGATGATTCTTTGTTTAGAAGTATTTTTAACCAGTGCACGCATTAGTACTCGCCTTGTTGCTACTTGTTGGACCAAGGAGGTAGTTAATAGGAAAAAAATTATCAACATATATTTAGTGTGATACTATCTAATAGGGCTAGTGTCGATTGGTGCAAAGTAATAACTAAGTCATACATCGATTATGATGTTTAATATGAGGTAAGGCTATAGGTTAACAAATTATACACATGTAGCTGGACCAAGGTGAGGGTGAAATTTTCTAGATGTCGGACCAGGGATTTAGAGATACCTAACTTATCACTTAGCATGTAATACACTAGGAAAGGATTAATATTGCTAGGAATACTGCGTTTTGAACCTGTGGAGAACACATACACCCTAGATGCTCTCTCATCTTGATAACAACCAAAGTTTTCTTTTGTTCACTTGATAATCACACAATTGAAGGAATTTGTTTCACAAACCCCCCCCCCTCTTTACTTTATTGCTTCGGAAATACCTTGACTAAAAAGAGATAATCGTGGGATAAAGTTAAGTCTAAACAATTTTCCTTGTGGGATCAACTCCAAACTACTAGTTGAGTTCTTTACTTGATAACAATCGCTTATGCTTCTTTAGGGAGGTGTAATTTGAGTGTATCAAGCTTCTCCGAGATTCACCCCTCTCTCCCCCTAAATTTTTGACCTAAATCCCCCTTTATATAAATGTCTCTTGATCTCTATTTATGGGTTGGAGATTTTGAGCTTGAAAAATTTTGAGCTACCAGCTATACATAAATCTATACGAATATTAAAAAATAATTTTTGAGGTGATAGAGATTGGGAATCAGATTTCTGCTCTATTCATCGAGGTACTCAGAGTCATATTTCAATGGTGATGAAGTCATCGCATGCTCGCCTCGTTCCAGTCTTGCTGCTCTGAGAAAGGTAACATTTTCTCTTTTGTAATATTTTCTCGTCTCCTATATTTCGAAATTGTATTTTCCATTGCCCCGGAAGTCTATTTTATTGATGATGGGTATTGAATTTTTGGCATATCGATACACCTTATTTGTGATGCTTTACTTATTTCATTGTCTACTAATGAGTGTCGTTTTCGTTCTTGTTCATTCATGCCTAGATTTTTTGTTTCATTATTTATGGTAACTGTATTTCATTATCTCTTCTTGAGTTTATTTGCTTGAATGTTGATGAACCTGTATGTCTTCGTTTCCCTTGTTTGTTAATATCAGTATCCGTATTCGGTGTATTTAATGTTTTTTATTTTTTACAAAAAATTTTAGGTCTGGTTTTTCTTTCAAAAGAATAGCAAAGTTCTCTGATGGTTTAGTCCAACTGTTTAAATTAGTTATTTAGCATTTTCCAGTTTTGAATCAAGATGATTGTTGTATTAGCTTTTATTTATGTTTAAAACGAGCTATCTTGCTATTCTGTTGGGTTTGGCATTCGACTTTCCTTTAATATAGTATAGATTACATGTTTGGTTTCTCTCTTGTTATTGTTTGTAAATGACTAAAGTTTTGGTAAGCTTAATCATGAACTCCTTGCCGTGAAGTTGTTCTTTTTTGTGAAAGTTCAAGTCGTTTTAACTCCTAGTAGTGTTTTCTTTCGAAAATATGTGCCTTTTTTTGTATCATCGTTCGGAATTGCCATTGAGGGACTGAAAATAGTTGGGTAAAGCTTGGTTGATTTTTTAATATAAAACCTTTGGCTTTTTGTTTAAGTTTTCGTGCTATTGTTGAATCCGAGTCAATTTCCTAAATGGCCACCCAAGTTAAGAGAATTTTCATGAAGTATCATTTATGTTCATTTAACACCAAAATATCATTCAACTATCACTATTTTCCTCCAAATATACTTGACATTTCAAAATAATCACTCTCTCTAGTTGACATGACATGTCATTAAATTTCTTAGACTAATTTAATTCAATGAACCCATTTAACTAAAATAATGATCATATTATTTTTTATTTTTTATTAGTTTATTAAGAATAAATTTTCATACTTCAAATCTTTTATCATAATTAAACTTTTTACTTTTTTATGTTATGAAGAATACATTTTAAAAAGTACTATAATTTTATCAATTTTGAATACTTATATACACTTACATTCAAAAAATAATTGATATACAAATCACTCATGAACGCTAATTTACATCAATTAATCATAAGTTGTATGATTAATCAATAATATTAAAGGTCGATTAATTATTAAAAAAGTAATTATTTGGGTTCTTTGAAATCCATATATATATACAATTTTTTTTAAAAAAAAAAAGAAAATAGTAACTGAATAATATTATATTTTTAATCCATTAGAAATATTCAATACCTCAAAAGTCTCCTTAAATTTTAGTTGATATGCCATTCATTAAATCATCATTTTGAAAAATAATAGACCTATTCAATTCATTAAATTTATGTCTCTTCAAAATAAATATATAAATTACATGAGAATTTATGAAGATTATAAGAAAAAAATTTCAAAAGTCTAGTAACTTGATATATTGTCACCAAAAAATATAATGAAAAGATCTGTGTGTGCACTTATTATCTCATAATTTTAAAATTTTTAACTAAATTATTTGAAAATTTTAAGAAATTTGTTTTATAAAAGTATTTAGATAAATTTGTAAGGTTGACAAAAAAATGGTAAGAAAGAGAAAATTATTATTTATCTTTTTTTTATTTAATTTTTTATTTTTTACTATTTTGTTTATATTATATTATAATATAACTTTTCATACAATTAAACATCAATAAATAAACTAATAATTAATTGAATTTGATGATATAATTCAATAATATACATATTATATGAGATTAATATACTGATAAATAAAGATTAAAATTTTATTTTCTATAAATATTATTCACTTACTATTTTATTTTTTAAAATGATATTGTAAGTAAATATGGATTTCAAATCACCCAAATAATTATTTTTTAAATAATTAATCGACCTTTAATATTATTGATTCATTATACAATTTATGATTAATTAAAGCAAATTAGCGTTCATGAATGATTTGTAAATCAATATTTTTTTGAATGTATGTGTTTATAAGTATTCAAAATTTATGAGATTATAGTACATTCTAAAAATGTATTCTGCATAACATAAAAAAATAAAAAGTTTAATTATGATAAAAGATTTTAAGTATGAAAACTTTTTCTTAATAAATTAATAAAAAAAATTAAAAATAATATGATCATTATTTTAGTTAAATGAACTTAATTAATTAAATTGATCTATTATTAAAAAAATTAAAGACATGTCATGTCAACTAGGAGAGAGTGATGTTTTTCAAGTGTCAAGTATATTTGAAGGAAAATAGTGATAGTTGGGTGTTATTTTTATCATAAATGAAACATAAATAATATTTCAAGGCAATTCCCTCAACTTGGGTGTCCATTTAGGTCTATTTGTTGATTTTGTTATGGTTGAATGCTGATTGCTTTTTTCTTATTGATGCATGTTAATGTTGGGTTTTGTTTGCCCTAAATTTCTTATCATAAATAGGAAATTATTTCAGAGAGGTTCTCTGTGTTGAGACATAAATTTTGCAAAGGAGATTGTGGAGAGGAGAAGCAAGTCGTTGAAGATTAAGTAAAGAAGGGGGACAAATTTATTTTGTCAGAAATTCAAGCCAAGGGGGGGGTTTGGTGGGTTTTTTTTGCCCTAAATTTCTTATCATAAATAGGAAATTATTTCAGAGAGGTTCTCTGGGTTGAGACATAAATTTTGCAAAGGAGATTGTGGAGAGGAGAAGCAAGTCGTTGAAGATTAAGTAAAGAAGGGGGACAAATTTATTTTGTCAGAAATTCAAGCCAAGGGGGGGGTTTGGTGGGTTTTTTTTGCCCTAAATTTCTTATCATAAATAGGAAATTATTTCAGAGAGGTTCTCTGGGTTGAGACATAAATTTTGCAAAGGAGATTGTGGAGAGGAGAAGCAAGTCGTTGAAGATTAAGTAAAGAAGGGGGACAAATTTATTTTGTCAGAAATTCAAGCCAAGGGGGGGGTTTGGTGGGTTTTTTTTGCCCTAAATTTCTTATCATAAATAGGAAATTATTTCAGAGAGGTTCTCTGGGTTGAGACATAAATTTTGCAAAGGAGATTGTGGAGAGGAGAAGCAAGTCGTTGAAGATTAAGTAAAGAAGGGGGACAAATTTATTTTGTCAGAAATTCAAGCCAAGGGGGGGGTTTGGTGGGTTTTTTTTGCCCTAAATTTCTTATCATAAATAGGAAATTATTTCAGAGAGGTTCTCTGGGTTGAGACATAAATTTTGCAAAGGAGATTGTGGAGAGGAGAAGCAAGTCGTTGAAGATTAAGTAAAGAAGGGGGACAAATTTATTTTGTCAGAAATTCAAGCCAAGGGGGGGGTTTGGTGGGTTTTTTTTGCCCTAAATTTCTTATCATAAATAGGAAATTATTTCAGAGAGGTTCTCTGGGTTGAGACATAAATTTTGCAAAGGAGATTGTGGAGAGGAGAAGCAAGTCGTTGAAGATTAAGTAAAGAAGGGGGACAAATTTATTTTGTCAGAAATTCAAGCCAAGGGGGGGGTTTGGTGGGTTTTTTTTGCCCTAAATTTCTTATCATAAATAGGAAATTATTTCAGAGAGGTTCTCTGGGTTGAGACATAAATTTTGCAAAGGAGATTGTGGAGAGGAGAAGCAAGTCGTTGAAGATTAAGTAAAGAAGGGGGACAAATTTATTTTGTCAGAAATTCAAGCCAAGGGGGGGGTTTGGTGGGTTTTTTTTGCCCTAAATTTCTTATCATAAATAGGAAATTATTTCAGAGAGGTTCTCTGGGTTGAGACATAAATTTTGCAAAGGAGATTGTGGAGAGGAGAAGCAAGTCGTTGAAGATTAAGTAAAGAAGGGGGACAAATTTATTTTGTCAGAAATTCAAGCCAAGGGGGGGGTTTGGTGGGTTTTTTTTGCCCTAAATTTCTTATCATAAATAGGAAATTATTTCAGAGAGGTTCTCTGGGTTGAGACATAAATTTTGCAAAGGAGATTGTGGAGAGGAGAAGCAAGTCGTTGAAGATTAAGTAAAGAAGGGGGACAAATTTATTTTGTCAGAAATTCAAGCCAAGGGGGGGGTTTGGTGGGTTTTTTTTGCCCTAAATTTCTTATCATAAATAGGAAATTATTTCAGAGAGGTTCTCTGGGTTGAGACATAAATTTTGCAAAGGAGATTGTGGAGAGGAGAAGCAAGTCGTTGAAGATTAAGTAAAGAAGGGGGACAAATTTATTTTGTCAGAAATTCAAGCCAAGGGGGGGGTTTGGTGGGTTTTTTTTGCCCTAAATTTCTTATCATAAATAGGAAATTATTTCAGAGAGGTTCTCTGTGTTGAGACATAAATTTTGCAAAGGAGATTGTGGAGAGGAGAAGCAAGTCGTTGAAGATTAAGTAAAGAAGGTGGACAAATTTATTTTGTCAGAAATTCAAGCCAAAGGGGAGATTTGTTGGGTTTTATTTGCCCTAAATTTCTTACCAAAATAGGTTTTCCTTTTCGGAAAAGGTTTTGAATTGACTAATCTTTTTCTCGTAGGAAAAGGTTTAGTACTCTATAAATAGAGATATGTTCTTCTAACTTAATTAGTATTCACAATGTAGTCTTAAAGGCTTTGAGAGTTTTGGTTAGGGGAGAATTTATGGGTCACAAGTTTGATATGTTATCACTTGTGTGAACCTCCCATGTATTTCGAGTGAAATGATTGAGGTTGTTTCTCTCTGTATTTTGTACTCTCATATTTATAGTGGATTGCTCATCTCCTTTGTGGACGTAGGTCGATTGACCGAACCACGTTAAATCTTTGTGTCTTTTGGTATATTTCTCATTGTAATCTTACTCGTGATCTTTCGAGGTTTGCATTGCTAGCTTCCGCATTTACACCTGCTTATTTTTTGTCCTAACAAGTGGTATCAGATCAAGATTCAATGATGAAGTCAGGTTTAGTGGTTCGATAATTGATTATTGAACCAGGTTAGAAAGAGGTGTTTATCATGACAGGTGTAGTTCTAGCCGCAACCTTTTTGACAATAATGAAGATTTTGTTGGAGAAATTATTTCAGAGAGGTTCTCTGTGTTGAGACATAAATTTTGCAAAGGAGATTATGGAGAGGAGAAGCAAGTTGTTAAAGATTAAGTAAAGAAGGTGGACAAATTTATTTTGTCAGAAATTCAGGCCAAGGGGGAGATTTGTTAGGTTTTATTTGCCCTAAATTTCTTACCATAAATAGATTTTCCTTTTTGGATTGACTAATTCTTTTTCTAGTAGGAAAAGGTTTAGGACACTATAAATATAGATATGTTCCTTCTAACTTAATCAGCATTCACAATGTAGTCTTAAGGGCTTTGAGAGTTTTGGTTAGGGGGAGAATTTATGGGTCACAAGCTTGATACGCTATCAGTTGTGTGAACATTCCATGTATTCCGAGGGAATTGGTTGAGGTTGTTTCTCTCTGTATTTTGTACTCTCATATTTATAGTGGATTTCTCATCTCCTTTGTAGGCGTAGGTCGATTGACCGAACCACATTATTTTTTTGTGTCTTTTGGTGTATTTCTCGTTGTCTTCTTACTCGTGATCTTTCAAGGTTTGCTTTGCTAGCTCCGCATTTACAACTACTTATTTTCGGTCCGAACAAGTGAAATCAGAGCCAGATTCAATGATGGATTCAGGTTTAGTGGTTCGATAATCGATGATTGAACTAAGTTTGAAGGAGGTGTTCATCTTGACGGGTGTAGTTCTAGCCGCAACCTTTTTAACAGTAATGAAGATTTTGTTGGAGAAATTGTTTCAGAGAGGTTCTCTGTGTTGAGACATAAATTTTGCAAAGGATATTATGGAGAGGAGAAGCAAGTTGTTGAAGATTAAGTCAAGAAGGTGGAAAAATTTATTTTGTCCGAAATTCAGGCCAAGGGGAAGATTTGATGGGTTTTATTTTCCCTGATTTCTTTCCATAAATAGGTTTTCCTTTTACGAAAAGGTTTTGGATTGACTAATCTTTTTTCTAGTAGGAAAAGGTTTAGGACTCTATAAATAGTGGAATGTTCCTTCTAACTTAATCAGCATTCACAATGTAGTCTTAAGGACATTGAGAGTTTTAGTTAGGGGGAGAATTTATGGGTCACAAGCTTGATACATTATCACTTGTGTGAACCTCCCATGTATTCCGAGTGAAGTGGTTGAGGTTGTTTCTCTCTGTATTTTGTACTCTCATATTTATAGTGGATTGCTCATCTCCTTTGTGGACGTAGGTCGATTGACCGAACCACGTTAAATCTTTGTGTCTTTGGTATATTTCTCGTTGTCTTCTTACTCGTGATCTTTCAAGGTTTGCTTTGCTAGCTTCTGCATTTACACCTGCTTATTTTCGGTCTTAACAATATGTCTGAGTTCTCCATGAATTTCAATTATCCTTTTCTCGCATTTCGAAAAAATCGTAAAGGCTCAAATCCTCCTTTCAAGCCATCCATCAAGTGGAACCAAAGAATAATGAAATGGACGTACATATGTCGGAATTGAAAGGGCGAAAGAAGAGGAGAATTGAAAAGGGTTGGGCCCACTCTTTATTTTAAATTTGTATCTTGTTATTTTGGGTCTAAGCATTTGTTATTTATTATTATTATTATTTTGTTAGAAGTTTAGGACAGGTGAAGATTGGGTCAAAGTCCCAAAGGAAATTATTTCTTTCAACTTTAGGACAGGTGCCACTCAAATGGGCCTTTGGCCCAAAACGGAAACGGACCCAAATACTGGCCAAGAGGACAAAAATCAGATTTGAGACCGAGTCTCTTTCCCTCTTTATCTTGTCTTGCTTGTTTTCTTGTTAATATTTGCTATTAGTCTCAACGTCGAAAAATTCAAATCCACGTAAGACGCCCGCTGTGTTTTATCAATTTAACTAAAATCGATCATCTTTCAAAAAAAAAAAACTTAAAATAATAGTTTTGAGAGTTTTCTTAATTTTTCTTTAAAAAATTAAGTGGCGCGACTCTAAAATCAGTCTAATAAATATATTATTTTTGTTAAAATAAAACAATAATCACAAAATCACACTCCAAGAATTGGGTTTTAGCTAGACATAGTAAGAAGCAAGAAATCGATACCAACTGTTGTTTCCATCAATTGGGTACGATTGATAATGTCTTTACACAGGTCTACAATGAAGAATCTTCAACATCCCCTTCCAATTTATTGGAATTGGAAATATTCAAATCTTCAAAAGCTTAGGAAAAATGTCTCCAAACATGAAAACTTAAGACAATGTTCAAAGATAGAATGATAATTCCAAATATGATTACTCAATGTCTAGATAGTAAACTAAGAATTTAAAAATATATTTATAGTTGTTGAAAATTGTGTTGTGAAGTGTCAGTCAGCGCAATAAGTCGGGTCACCAACACACTCGACGATCCGCCCTTTGTCATTTGTATCGCCGTTTTGTTTTTGCCTTCAACATCTTTGTCGTTCTGTAACTTTAGGCGATATAGCATCGCATCGGCGGAACCATTCGGCGACACGCCGGCTGCTCCTTTCAATCGGCGACTTGATTGTATCCTTCAAAGCTTAGCACACCGGAACATAAGGCGAGATCAAGGTCATTTGGCGACACGCCTAATGGTTAGGCAATCCTCATGCTTTATCTTCTTCGTTCTTTCAGCTGCCTTGTTCGTGTTTTGCTCTTAGTGTCCATGCTTTGTTCCTCAATTCAAATCCCCAAAAATCAAGGATTTATATCAGTTATAGAGACAAAATATGCATTTGGAAACACTAAATCTATTAACATAAAGCTCCAAATGAGTCCAATCGTGGACTCATCAGCCTCTATCGTGAGTGAGTATCTAGACAAGCACCATCTCACTCAAAACATTTATAAACATAAAATAAAGTCGCAATGAATCTAGAACTCATATGTAGCTTGTCCTCGAACGATGACGAATCACTAAAACCAAAGCAACGAGGATAGAAGTCAATTTTAACCACGAGCTCCATAAGATACATCTACGCCTATATTATAAAACATTATTGGCGTCAGGATGTATGTGGTCAGTACTCGGAATGTAATATGTCAAATGCATAAATATGACATGATAACATGATAAGTCTAAAAACATGATAGTGCAATGATCAAGTAAACATAACATAAAAAGTGATGATCTGATTCTGAAATATCGCATACGGTCATGAAATATTCTTGAGATCTTAATCATAACATATGTGGGAGATACCGTTCATCGACATAAATCATGAGAAAAATGAAAGGCTAGTCTTTAACAGTTAGAGAAAAAATGCAATCATGCACAGATTATAGATCGAAAAAAGGAAACAATTGGAAGTAAATGAATGTTGGACACAATAATAAATATCAACCGAATTGTTAAATCTAATTGCAAGAATATTAGGTCAAAGATTGAGACTAAAAATTACTTTAAATTGCAAAATTCATGTTATATTGAGAAAAAGAAATCAAAAGAATCGATTGCGAAAGTTTGGAGATTCATATTTATGTCGTAACAAAAGAACCAAAGATTTTTCTAGAGTTATTAGAGAACAGTGACGTGGAATGAGTAGGAAATCACTTTTACCATTGAGATAAATGACGTTTTTTTTCCTTCATTGTTTCATTTTCACATTTCTATTAATAGAAATATAGAAACACTTCTTTTAGCTTTTAAAGAGTCATATCAAACTTGTTAGTAATGGAAATGAAATTGATATTGTGGAATAACGTTGTAATTTCAGAATGTATTTATAGGAAATTTTGGCCCACCCATGAGTGTTGTAAGGCCTATTAGGGTAATTACTTAGTTTTTATAATTCTATATTTATGATGATTCATAATAGACAGAAACTACAAGAGATATATAGAATATAGCAATCCTAAGATCTATTCTTTCCTCCATTATTTAGGGGTCATTTGGTTTGAATATGAATTATGTTGGAATAAGTTATGTTGGATAAGTTATGTTGAGATTAATCATGATGGCATAAGTTATGTTGAAATTATTTTTTATTGAGTGTTTGGTTTGTGATATTCAAAATAATGTATATTGAAAATATTAAGAACAAGTTATTTGTTTACAAAATTATCCTTCATTTTATTTAATTTTTTATATTTTCTTTGTGAGCTTTAGTTATTCACTTTTTAAAACAAAACTTTTATTTTATTTAACATAAATAAATTCTTTTTATGTATTCCCATGATAAGTACCATGTGCATTTAAAAATATAACTTTATTTAAATTTTAGCTTAAAAATAGAAGTTCCCTTTTTAGTTTGTCAGAGAAGAATTAGTTATGAGATATCAAAATAAAAAAAACATAAGAATCAGTCAAACAAAAATTATATTTATATAGTGCAAATTCTAATAGAAAATTATGAATGATTATCATAAAAAATAAGTAGTAATATTATTAAATATGGTATTAAAAATAATGTAAATATACATAAAGGTGAAAATGATGTATAAAAAGGATTTAAATGGATATTTTTATTATTTACTTATTTTATTTCGGTATAAGTTATCCCAAAATTATTATACAATCCAATGTGAGGGATAACTTATCCATGTAATAATTCATAATCCTGGGATAAGCTATCCCAAGTTTTCCAACCAAACAAGAAAATAAAAGGTGCTTAAAATTTATCTTGGGATTTAGCTCTCTTTATCCTGCTATCACACCAAACGACCCCTTAGAATTTAGACTTTGGTATAGGAGGTTGCTCCAACATATTGTAAAAACAACCATCAATCAATAAATTTCAGTTATGGTTCATATTAGTACTCTACTATATGAAGAACATGTAATTAGTTCTATTTTATGGGTTCCATGTGTTATCTGATGGAATTTAGATTAACATGTTATGTCACATTTACGTATCAAACATCATATGACCAAAGAAAGTAGACTATTATATGAATTTCCAACAAAATTTTAAAATATATCTTGTCAAAAAGGAAAAATTTATCAATTTATGTTCTTGAATGTTTAAATTACATGGATTTGCTTCTTGTACTTTTCAAATAATAGCGTAATTTTAGAATCCTTAAAAAAATTATTACTTCATAGATCTCACCTCCTCTCCATATATTTTGTAGTCCTCTTCTCACATATTCTCTCCCTTCTTATCTATCTAGTGCTCTTCCTGTTTCATTTCATGTACTCCCCTGTTTCACGATATGTGATGCATTTTGACTTATCATAAAAAATTAAAATTATGATAAAAGAATATAAATATCGTATGGTTATATGATAAATTTAAAATATACCAAATACATGTACAAGCCATTTAACTTATCCTCAAAAAACTTTTTTGACACTCCATCTGAATCTTATTCCATTTTTATCATTCAACCCCATTATTAATGTACTATATAAATGCAAATATATATTATTTGATGTAGACTATTCGATATGTGTTGCTAAACATAAAAAAAAAGTGTGAAACATTCAATTGAATAACATCACAAGTTTTATTTTTCCATTATATATGGATTCAAATTAAATACTAGCTCATTAGTTTTTAATTTTACTCGATACAGGTAAAAAAAAAACTCATCTTGACAGGGGTGACTCGACAATGTTAAAAAAAGGACATGTGTCTTAGGCTCCCAAATTTAAGGGGCCTAATTTTTAATAATAACATGTTATAAGTTATTGTTTTTTTAATAAATATCGAATACTATTTGTAGAAAAAGTAAACTTTTCATGAAATGAAGGAATTATTAGAAGAAATATGACATATTTAGAGTACTATATCTCATGAAAAATAATTTAAAATAAGAATCGTGTTGTAAAACTGAAGCAAAATAAGACAAGAAATATAAAAGATAAAGCAATAGAAATAGGGAGACAAAAGATGAAAGCATTTTTTATTCTTCAAAGTATTCATCAAATCTTCAAGTGTATACAATAGGAACCCTTTGCCTCTATTTATAGTGTAACAAAGAGGCATACAAAAGGTTAGTCATAAACATGACATTAAACATAAATATAAAGAAGGAGGTTATGGAGGTGAAAGGTTACAAGAATAATTAGCATAAAGGTGGAGGTTATTTTCATAATAGAGGGAAGTAATGTAGTAATTTCTTGGTGTAGTGGATTATTTTCATAATGGAGGGAAGTAATGTAGTAACCATTTTGTGTAGTGGACATTCACAATATATTATTTTATAACACTCGCACTTGGATGTCCATAGATAATATGCCTCGTTAAAACCTTACTAGGAAAAAACCCTGTGGGAAAAAATCCTAGTGAAGGAAAAAGAGTACACATATCTTTTAATACGCTTTGAATGTTGCCTCGTTAAAAATCTTACCAGGAAAACCCAATTGGGACAAAATCATGGTTAAGGAAAAGAGTACAACATGTATTTTTCTCCCCCTGATAAAAACTTTACTTGATATCTTGAAAACAGTGCATTCCAGTCTTTGCATCACAACTTCTCAAATATTGATGTTGGCAATCTTTAGTGAATAAGTTTGCAAGATTATTACTTGAATGAGTCTTTTAACATCAATCTCACCATTTTGTTGAAGATCACGTGTGAAAAATACTTTTGGTGAAATATGTTTTGTCCTATCTCATTTGATTGTATCCTCCCTTCAATATTATTTTCGTATGTAGTGGCTGGAATATCCTTTGCCAAAGAAAAATCACATGTTTGTTGAATATGACAGATCATGATTTCAACCAAGCACACTCTCGACTTACTTCATAGATCAATATTATTTCTGCATGATTTGAAGAAGTGTTTATCAATGTTGATTATTTGAACGCCAAGATATTGTTGTACCTTTGTATGTAAATAAATAGTGCATTTGCGATCGAGCTTTATGCGGGGTTCAACTAAATATTCTGCATCTACATAATCAAATCATTTCTGACTGAGATTGTTCCTTTCAATTTTATTGAAGCTCATCTTTTCCTCTCAAAGAAAATTACACATCTTATATGTCTTGAGTCACTTGTTTTGTAGTTTCTTGTCATAACTTAAATGATAGTATGACAATCTTTTCAAATAACTTTCATTATGTATATCAAATAATCTTCTAGGATTTGCATAACCAATAATATGTAAGTGCACCAATTGCACTAATACACGATATTTTAAATTATTTTTATGAGATCAAAAAGATTCTTTTTATGTGTCAAGCAGGCTCAAAATCATTGGGTACTCAATGGAATTGCTTTAACACCTTTTGAATCCTTCAATGATTTTCATTTAACCTTCATCGTCAAGTTAGACAAAATAATCAATCATTATGCATATTCAAGTATTTCATCTATTGCCAGACTGAAACAAGTCTTATTGCATCCATCAGTAGAGATAATATCTCCATTTAATAATGTCAGAATTTTTGCGAAAACCCTTTATTCCCTGAGGCACAAATCGTACTTTATATCTTACGGTTATACTTTCGCACAATGATTCATTTGTATCCACTGACATATATTTTGATCTATGAACTATAAGTTCAAAAATATCACTTTTCTAAGTGAAACAAAATATACTTGAATAGTGCATATTATTTGGATAATCATTTATTTGTTCACATTATATGACAGATTCAAATTTAAGATCCTCGTAACCATTTATAGCAATTGAGTGCTACTTTATATCAAATACACCATCAATAGCCATTTTGATATCGATTCCAATATGAGATAACTTATCGAGATCTCTTCATTTTTCATCATTTTCAGTGTCACGATCGGAATCTAGACCCCAGACGAGAGCGACGTCGTTGACCTCTCAGAGGTCGCAGAAAAGCCTACTTACGTCATTCTTACCTTACATAGGTTAATTTTAGCGGAAAATTTGAAACTTTTTATTTCGTAACATACTTATAAAAACGTTCTCATAAATACATAATTGTTCATCATCAACCATCTAACATTAAGAGATAAGCAACTGAAAGAAATAGTTAAATTCTTATTAAGTGTATAATTGTCAAAATGGCATCAATACATAGTCTGAATAAAAATAGGAAAGAAACACTAGTGGAAAATGCTCAACTAGCTCAACTCTAAAACTTAGGTAGAATGTAAAACAATAGCATCCTCGAAAGCATGAGGACCTACCAAAACCGGAGGAATGCTGAACTTCCAAATAACTACAACGATGATCCTGTAGCTCTATCGTCCACCTGTGCCTGCACCTAAAATAGTAAAGTTTGTATAGAGTTAGTAGACACTTGTACTAAGTATGGGTATATGAAAGCACACACCAAGGACATGCATGAGAAAGAATAGCTCTTTCCTAACAACATGATTTTTGGAAGGCAAGTCAGTGGACTTGCTGAATTGAGATTAGGAAAGTTTCCAAATTTGGAGTTGGAAAGTCAGTGAGCTTTCCAGATTTGGAATAGGAAAGTTATGACATGAGAATAATATACATCATCATATTTTTCACATTTTCACACAGCACATAACATTTACACATAGCACATATCATATAGCACACAACACATTTTGCATGTAGCACATAACTTCTTTAATATCATTCATTCATATGTCATGAGACCTTGGAATCATGGACTTAACATCAAGACATCCCAGAATTAATGGCTCAACAGATGGGACCTCAACTAGGGAGTCTTCATTAGCCAACACAGAGTCTGCTTCATTCGTTCATACGTACTCCATTTCATTTCATTCATAGGACAGTGTAAACATCAGCTATACCTAGGATGTAGTTTAAGACTTTCATTAGGTTCGTTGTGCAATGACCAAGAATGACCTAATGTCATTACTTGAATCTAACTCACCTTTTGATTATCCTATCCCTACACCTTTGGTATCATTCATTTCATTATGTGCATCATTTGAGGCTGGACTCATTCATTCATTGGGAACTTTAACTTTAACCGACATATATCATGTGAGCATCATGAAATTCTGTGTCTCCCCCACATCGAAAAGAAGTGGAATCACCGGTCAAAGTGACCCAAAACATGCTAGCGTACATGGGAATTTAACCCCGCCAGATCCCTGTATTGAACCTCCGCCCTTCCCGAAAGAAGGCATCACTGCCCATAAGTAAAGTTTCATTTCATTCATCTCATAAGTCATGGAAGCTGGCTTCTAGTATGAGGACATCATATCTCATTAGATGATTTCTCATCTCATCATTAGTATTAAGAGTGTTAAGCTCAATACTTTCATTAGAGTATTCATAGAGACTGATCTCTTCATTAACTTTACACTCTCATAGGTGAGTACGTTTTGGTAATAATTACTTAGGCTCATTTGATATTGCTCCCGTATTTTACATTAGCCTCATATCATGTTGTCACCACATTCACTAACATTATCTCATTTGCTCTTCATAATTACTCACCCCCTTTTTATGTGAACGTTCATTCATCATATGTCAATGCACTTGGCCATTTAGTGTGTTTCACACTCTTACTTAACCCTTCTAGGGATTCATCATCTCATTGTTTCATTTCATCATTTCATTGTTCATTTCGTCATATGCCAATGCACTTGGCCATTTACTGTATCTTACACTCATACTTAACCCTTCTGAGTTTCGTCATTTCAATACATACATCTTAGTTTCACTTATTTTTAATCGTATGCTAGACTTATAAGTCTATATATACAAGCCATGAGGCTTCATTCATAGTTCTTTAAGTGACTCATATCTTCCTAAGATTATGTAGTACAAGACTTATGCATCTTGTATGTATGCCAAGATCTCGATTTCGATCTAAGTAGGTGGCATTATTCTTGAACATTTAATTCACGTATGAATTATTTGTCAATACGGAATTTGGGCAAGGGAACCCATGTTCGAACCCCTTGGACAATACTTACATTTTTCCTTGACTTTATTTTTAGTTTTTCATGACATTAGGATCCTAGATCGAGCCCCAACATCAATATTCTATCTTTATTTTTTTTCTCCTTGGATTCTCCTCTTATTTGACCGAAGGGTTGTGAGATTGAACCCCCACAATCCCTTTTTATTTTTCATTTAAAATTTATATTGTCCAATTCGCCTAGACCAAGAGGTGGGTGGGATCGAACCCCCACAACCTCTTTTTATTCTAGTCTTCATTTCGCTGAAATTGGGAGGTTGTGGGTTCGAACCCCCACAGCCTCCTTAATTTATTGTTATTTAACATTTTCCTTAGTTATGCATATGTAGTGAGGTTGTGGGATCGAGCCCCCACAACATCACTTTATTTTCTTATTTAATTCTCCCGTTCTCCTTTCCAGCCTTGAGGTCGTGGGTTTGATTCCCACGCCTCACATTTCTTTTCTTTTAATTTCACTTCCCTTCATTCGCTGCCTGGAGGTCGTGGGTCGATCCCCACGCCTCCCATTTTAGTTATTTAAATTGTTCCTCTCTCCTTACTCACCTGCACACCCCATTTCGAATCCCCCCAACCCCTTTTTCCTTTTCCTTTTTTTTTCTACTTGCGAAATTAAGGTATTATATGGGTGAGGTCACAGGTTCGAACCCTGGTGGCCTTACCCCTTTAAAAACAATTAAATTTCCAGATTTCCCTTCTACACTTTAGCCTAAACGAAGCTTGTAGTTTTTGCTGGAAAATTAGTCATTTTATTAGCTTATCTTCACCAATATTTCCACTTGAAAACTTAGAAAAGTTCATGGATCATTTGATACCTTTTTGAGGTGTATTTCATGCATTCGTTTACGCATTCTTAGGTGTAGATTCATTGTTGTTTTAGCTGCACTTTCCACTTAAAAATCAGTCACATACACCTCATATGAACATTACGAATTATTCATTTTATGTACATTAATTTCAGCCATCAAACTAACCACTTTAAGACTTCAAAATGGATAGCAACAACAACAAACATTTACATATTGCACCACATCATTCTTGGTTGACATCATTGAACATGCTTGCTAATTTTTTTAAACACAAAAATCACAAAGAACATCATATTTCTCACTTAACTACCAGCAATCATACCAATAACATGATTTCTAACCTAATTTAGATTGAAATCGGAAGGAGACTAGGGACAAGGAGTTCAACATTCAAGGGGACAGCCCTAGTTTCATACGTTGACCTTTGTACAAATAAATTCCTCTTTGAGAAAGGATTCCAAGAGAGAAAACTCATACCTGTTCTTGGTGTTGTTCAACACTCCAGTTGTTGTCCAGAATCACTCTCTAAAACTCACGCCCAAGCCAAGTTTTCAACACAAAGTTTTTGACGGAAGGACTCCTCTCTTTGCCTAACGTTTTTGGTTATGTTTGAATAAGCTTTTTAACGTGAAAGTTCTTCAAGTGTTTAGAAATCTTAGTTGCTGATCGGTTCTTGTATTTTTCTAGCAGAGAGAACATGAAAGAGTGGAGGAAACGTGAGAGAGATGAGCGTGAGAAAGAGTTAAAAGAGGTGAAGTAGTTCTAGACTTAGATAATGACTTAGTCAATTTAGGACTCTCCTTACTACTTAAAATCTGATTTAATTAATTATACGTGAAAGGACCATTTTGCCCTTAAAATTTCAGATTTTAAATAATAAATAAATCACCTTAAATATTTATCGTACTTATTTTTAGGTTTCTTACATTCAGGTACCTGAACCTTTGTCAAGGTTTTATGAAATGTTATGTCATAGTGCTTCTTCAAAGCACTTGCCTCATTAGCAATGACCATTTTGATAATTTGTTCCTCTCCTTTATCAAGGGTATTACATTTGAAATCGATTGGTCTATCACGCTTCAGGCATATCATAGACTCTTTCCTTCAAGGACTATTTATTGGAGCATTTGCAGCTTAATTAAAATATTGTGTCAGCAAATACATCTGGCAATTCCTTGCAACATTTTGGAAATGAATTATCTTTTGAACTTGAAGTTCACATTTTTTAACGAGGATCTAGATAATTCACCCCACACATAATTTTCAGCTGCTACACATTCACCCTCAACCTCATTTGGAGATCCATCTTTGTGCGTGGAGCAATAAAATCATATGTGCGCACATCAAATTTTTAGATGGAAATTATTTGGTTCCTGAGCTTGAACCATTTGTGTTGGGAGAACCTTGTTGTCTTGATGTATACATTTTAAATAAACTCATCTCATGCCAAATTTTATTTGAGAGATTTATTCTCATAATCAATGTTCTAGCAATAATTGGAGGCATACAATTTCTGTTAAACCAACCAATATTATCAACATGACTTCATAGTTTGGAACTGTGCTTTTAATTTTATAATTTGACCAAACAACCTTACAAAAATCAATTTGTGAGTTGATATAAATGCACATGCATGTTACCATATCACAGATGCAACTATTAAATCATAATAGTAAGTGGTCCACATGGCTAGTGAACGAGCTCATATTCACCTTTTTGTATGTTCCAAATAATTTTAGGGGATACAATCCTAACCTTAACTGGCACAATGATCATTTATCACGAGAACAAGCTACAAAAAGAGAATTCTTGAAGAATCTTTTATTTGTTCAACACATAGCCATGTAAATTCTCAATTTATTTTGCATCACATTTGAATCAGAATGGCCAACCGATTATGCCAACTGATATCTATTCTAGTAAACTTCTAGTTTACTTTTGCATGTGATTCCATCACCATGCCCGTAATTGTATACAACAAACAACGGAAAAAAATGGATAATCTTACACGTAAATATTTATTACCCACTTTGATTGTAGTAGTTTGAAGATATTAAATCTTCCCATAATTTATAGTCTCAATATAATATGTGTTTTTAATTCTTCCTAAACTTAAAAAGTTTTTTTTGAGACTTACTATAACCCCAATATTATGAATTATTTCATTCCTCCAAATAGTAACAATTAGCCCTTTTGGAACTATCAATAAATTTTGTGTACTACCACAATTTTCACAATGTCATTCTTGTGGTGACCATCTCCTTCAAGGAGAAAATTTTTATTATTGTCATGATTAAAATTATTACATTCAAGACTTATTTCTTGATAATCAATGACAAATTGTGTTTTATTTTGATCATGGTCACAACCTCTACAAAAAAGATTTATTTCTTTGTTTTGTCCTCTAATAGTTCATTTTAAAATATACCACAATATTTGTGTAGTACTCAAAGTATATATATATGACCAAAATGACTATTTATGTCAATTCTTTCAATCTCTAACCTCCCGTAGAGGTGAGATGCGACATTCATCCAACAATACATGAATATGTTCTTATCCATACAAACACAAGTCACATTTTTTTCAAGAAATGGACCGTAACCATTAATACATGGTCTATAAGTTTTTATTAGAAACTCATTGTCATGTTTTGACATCACTTTAAGAGGTCAAATGTACCAAATGTACAATCACTTTGTATTCATTTATGTTGATGGAGGATTAACAAAACTTTTTAAATTGGGTTGCACCAACAACAATGTGCCCAACTTCTCATACCACTTTGATGGATAAAAATTACTTCCAACCATTACGTTCACATTTGAAGGACCATATTAAGAAACAATGTGTCCAATAACCTTTCATACAATTTTAATGGACAAATTACCTTCACATTCAAAGGAACATCTTAAGAACTCATAATGTTTTTCATTTTAATTACCACAATGATGACCATTAACATTTTACCATACTCATATTCATACTTTCAACTACTTGTCATTTTTCAGACATATTAATACACTGCTACCACATCATATAAGCGAATGAAACAAATTAATTGAGTAAATCCCATGACTTTCAGTTAAAAGTACAAAACTTTATGTTAGTCATCATCATATCATAACTATAGTACATTAGGACTTAAACCCAATGTCTTACCTATATAAGACACCTTTGCTCATAATTCAATGGGTCTTGAACTCAACCTCTTATTATCATGGTGCATCAAGACTTTAACTCGATATCTTATCCACTTGGTGCGATAAAACTTGAATTCACCGTCTTACCTTTCAACTAATGTCTTAATAAATCAAATGCATTACCAAAAAAATAAAAATCATAAATATAATCTGAACTTTACTTAATATACAAGATAAATTAAAAAAAATAATTAATTAGAACCACATGTTAGAATCATATAAAAGTCCCAAATTAAAATAAATTTAAACATTTTAATAGTCTCTCTCAACAGTGTTATGAAGATAATTATAATTTACTAGTCATTTTAGAATTAAAAAAAAACAAGTTTTGTTAGTACAAACAATATATAGGATATGAAGTATACCATGCAACTGAAAAATTATGAAGTATACCTTGCATGAAGAATTACTAAGATAATTCATTAAAAAAATACCTATCATTGATTCTTGACGGAGGATGAGCAACTCGTGCTGGTAACGTGTTGTAAAGCTGAAGCAAAATAAGACAAAAAATAAAAGCTAAAGCAATAGAAATAGGTAGACAATAGATAAGCATTTCTTATTCTTCAAAGTATTTATCAAATCTTCAAGTGTATACAATAGGAACCTTTATGCCTTTATTCATAGTGTAACATAGAGGCATACAAAAGGTTAGTCATAAACAATGACATTAAACATAAATAGAAAGAAAGACGTTATGGAGGTGAAAGGTTACAAGAATAATTATCATAAAGGTGGAGGTTATCTTCATAATGGAGGGAAGTAATGTAGTAACTTCTTGGTGTGGTGGATTATCTTCATAATGAAGGGAAGTAATGTAGTAACCATTTTGTGTAGTGGACATCCACATTATATTATTTATAACAAATGGTTATATTATCAATTGAAAACTAGAAGAAATCAATTATATAAAAGTTATTAACATTCAAGTTTAAGCTTTCGTTTGATTTTTGCTTTAGGCCACTAATATGCTTGAGCCGCTCCTAATCTTCGATACAGATAACAAACAACATTGCTAAAAAATGTTTAAACCCGACAGGCTCCATCAGGTTGTCAATGATTTTTTTAGAAAAAAATCGACGCAGTTTTGTTGGTTATTTTTCATGCAAAGATAGGAAAAAAATATGAAAAATAAATTATTGTTTATTTTTAAAAAGCAGCGTTTGTTTATCAATTTTTATTTTCTTACAAAAACTAACAGACTTCGTTAATTTTTTTATGTAGAAAACTGCATATGAAGAGTATAAATAAAAGTCACAAAATCATAACATATGTGAGAGATACCATTAACCGACATAGGCCATGTCGGAAATGATAGAGTAGTGTATAGGGGTGTCAAAAATGAACCCAAACATATGTAACCCGTCCAAAATTTTAAGGGTTCCGCTCAAGATAATTTGAATTCGATTTAATCTCAATCCATTCAAGCTTAACTCATTTGAAGAGAATTCTCAATTGAGCCCAATTCAATCTCCAATTTCAACCCGTTTTAAAACTTTTTATTAAGATATATTCCTATATTGAAGATATGAATTATTATCTATTTAACATCTTTTAGGATTTATCAATCAATTTGTTATTTTTTTAACAAAAAATTCTTGAGCGAAAATTCAAATTGTGATTATAAAATTTAATATAAATATGTTAAATTATTGAAATTAATCGGGTCAAGACCCAACCCATTTTTTAGCCCAATCCATTTGACCCCAATGTAAATTTGGACGGGTCAAGACCCAACCCGATTTCTATTCAACCCATTGTAATATTTCTAATTTCAACCCAACTCGCCCATTTGACACTCCTAGAGTAGTGTTTGTAAGTTGGAGAAAAAATACAATCATGTACAAATTATAGATAGAAAAAATAGAAATAAAAGGAAGTAAATGAATGTTGGACACAACAATAAACATAAACCGAATTTGGTAAGTCTAATCAAAAGAATATTAGATAAAAAAAATTGAGACTAAAATTACTTGAAATTGCAAAATTCATGTTATATTAAGAAGAAGAAATCAAAAGAATTTGGAGATTCATATTAGTGTTGTTGGAACAAAAGAACCAAAGATTTTTCTAGATTTATGTAGATGAAAGTGACGTTGAATGAGTAGGAAATCACTTTTACTATCGAGATAAATGACATTTTTTTCCGTCATCATTTCATCTTCACATTTCTATAAATAGATTAATAGAAATATAGAAACATTTCTTCTAGTTTTTAAAGTCATATAAAACTTGTTAGTTGTTAGTAATGGAAATGAAATTGGTATTGTGGAATAACGCTATGACATCAAAATGCATCTATAGAAAATTTATATGGTCCACCAATAAGGAGTGCTTTAAGGCCTATCAAGGTAATTAATTAGCTTTGATAAAATTTCTATATAAATATATGCATATATGTGTAATTCATAATTGATAGAAAATATAGCAATCCTACACTCTAATCTTTCCTTAAATCATTTAGGATTTAGGTTGTAGTATAGGAGGTTGCTCCAACATTTTGTAAAAACCACCATCAATCAATAAATTTTAATAATGGTTCATCTTTCTCTTGTGTTTATATTATATGGGTTACATGTAATATCTAATGAGATTTTTATTAACATGTTATGCAATCTTTTTGTATCAAACTTCATATAACTATAGAAAGTAGACTATTATATTGATTCTCATACAAAAAATTAAAAATATATCTATTAAAAAAAGAAACTTTTTTTTTTATCAGATTTCTCTTTCTTGAATTGAATGACATGAATTTGCTTCTTGTACTTTTTCAAGTAATAATGTAATTTTAGAATCCTTTAAAATGTTATTTCTTCATAGATGTGACCTCCTCTCCATATATTTTATAGTCTTCTTCTCACAGATTCTCTCCCTTCTTATCTATCTAGTGCTTTTCCTGTTTCATTTCATGTACTTCCATGTCTTGCTATATGGGATGCATTTTGATTTTTCATAAATAATTAAAAAGAAAATAATTAAAATTTATGGCAAAAAATATATAAGTATTTGTATGGTTATATTTTTTTTAATTAATGATAAATTTTAAATAAACGAAATAAATGTACAAGTTATTTAACGTCCCCTCAATTTTCTTTTACACTCTATCCATTTAAACGCAAAAAATATTATTTGATCTAGACTATTTAACATGTGTTGTTGATAAACAAAAAATTAAAATTGGTGTGTAGCATTCAATTAAATAATATCACATGTTTTATTTTTTTTATATAAATTTTTAATTTAGCTCAATATAGGTAAAAAGACCCATCTAGAAAATGTTACAAACTTGAAAGGCTCTATCTGGCTGTCAATGATTTTTTTTTAAATAGAAAAAACCGACACACTTTTATCAGTTATTTTTCGTGCAAAGACGCACAAAAATATGAAAAAGAAATTATAATGTATTTCTAAAATGCAGCGTTTATTTATAAATTTTTATTTTCTTATGAAAATTAACAGGCTCTGTTTATTTTTGAAGTACGAAACTACATATCAAGAGTATGAATAAAAGTCACAAAACCTTAAAAGTTAAGATTTTGTGTTTAAATGGTACTAAAAATTGAGGTTGAAAGATTATAACGGAATAAAATTGGAATAGAGCTCATATATTCCTCATTATAAAAATGAATCAGCAATTCAGAAATTTAATTTTGATTTTTTAAAAGTATATTATTATTTTTTTGATTTCATTATTTTGATGGTCAAATTCATTTTTTCGCTCATTTTCTTGTTGTTTTACCATACGTGCCCCATTTTCCCCACGGATATAAGAAATAATTATAATATACCCGTGAGAAAAACCATTTTAGATCTTACTTCTTTCTCTTTTTTCATTCAAGACTTCTCTTTTTTACTTCTCATATTTTTAAAAATAAAATAAAAATATATACAAAAAATACATAAAATTAGACGTTGACTTAAAAAAGCCATCATATATGAGAAAGATCAAATATACTCATAAAATTTTTTACAAATCAAAAATAAATTTTTAAACATTTTTTTCCCTCCGTTAGATGAAACGAATATATGTAAGTCATTTTTATAACGATAGAAATATATGTGAGTTACTTTTGTAATTAACAAAAACATATATATAAAACATTTTATAACTTTTATAACGAAAGTTATATACAAAAACAATTTAAATTTTACCTTTAATAAATAAAATTATTTATGTTTTGACAGAGGGAGTACTAGAAGGGGGTCAGGGTATTAAATCCACATCTCTCTATATATAGAGTATAACATATGATTATCAACTTCTCTTCATTATCTTATTTGCTATTTATTTATTTTTCTTGTAAGCTACTATATTGCTTCTTCTTGTTCCAACAAAAACATGGTGGTGGCTCATCAGCCTTCTAATAGACAAGAAAAAGAGCTTCCCATCATAGACCTTATGGGGGAGAGATCACAAGTGTCAAAGCTTATTGTCAAAGCCTCTGAAAACTTAGGTTTCTTCAAAGTTATCAACCATGGTGTCCCTCAACATGTCATCAAAGCAATGGAAGATGAAAGTTATGACTTCTTTTCTAAACCGACTTCTCAAAAACAGCGTGCCGGACCGGCAAATCCTTATGGTTATGGTTGCAAGAACATAGGATTCAATGGAGATCATGGAGAAGTTGAATATTTGCTTCTTCATACCAACCCTTTATCCAATAATACTATTTGCAATGACCCAACCCTCTTTAGGTATGTTCTATAACTTCTCATGTACATATTAGCTATTTTTTTTGGTGAAAAATTTGACATAGTGCAAGTTAACAAGATTTGTGTGGCTTTGTTTTGTTCAAGTTTAATAACCATGATATTATGTAAACATCTTTTGTTATAAAGTGGTCCAAGGAAAAGGATGGGAGAGGACCTTTACTAGTGTTATTTTGACTCGTCCGGTGTGAAAAATAAAAATAAATAGTGATGGATAAGAAAATGGTTATGGAATAAAAAGAATTATATATTGTTTGGTTGTCATGTTTGAGATAATTTATTTCACCATTTATATTATAGCAATGAAATAAATTATCTGATATATATGGTGAGATAAATTATTCCTGATAACTAATCTCAAAATAACTTATGTTGTGATAACTTGTTTTCAACCAAACGATCGGTAGATATCTTTTTGTGTAAGGTTACTATCAATTTAAGATTACAGTTTCTGACACTCTTTATTGTCTATGGAACATATGAATCACAACAACACACCTCATGCATTCACCAACGAAGTACTAGGAATCTGACCTGTCTCCAAAAGTTAAAAAGAAAAAAAAAATGTTGTCTACAAATGGGGTTAGCAATTTAAGAGGGGAATTTGGAATAGCTAGAGAGATTCTTACTAAAAAGAGTTGGAGGAATTAGTTTAATGATGTGAGACTAATAAATTTTTGATAGTACATAAGTCAATTTATTGGTTAAGGAGATGGACCTAAGTTTAGTTAATTTTGCTAGGTATTGGCCATCTTGCGCCAGCTGTAATATTATTGAATCTGTCTCGCCATCTTTGTTCTTTTTTAAGGATTCCAAAATAGCTACCGACGAAGATTACGGTGGACTCATAAGTATTTTTTTATTTTAATTAGTTCGAGTTCTGTTAAGTATGGAATCATGTTTGTTACGGAATGTTTTACCGTAATGTGAGACGTTTAGATATAAATTCGAATATAATCGAACTCTAATATGAATACTCAAACGAGAAACCAAAAAATAAAAGGATTCCAAAATAAGATTAAGACATCATCTCAAATTCATAATCCAAATCTATCATACTTTCTCGGATTTTAATTTGATTTCTTATTCATGCTCATTGTTTTCGTTTTAAGTATTATTCTATACTTTCTGGAATTATCTGGGTTTAAATTTTTTTGACTTTTTTTGTTGTTTTTCATTTTCTCATAAAGACCAATACTAACACAATAACTTAAGAGTGTGTTTGATTTACTTGTTTTACTAAAGGTTATAAGGTAAACTCATAAGTCGTCATATTAATTTTTGGTTTTAAATTTATTTTTAATATTATTTTTATTTTATTTTATATGAGTTAATTTGAGCACAGAGTTTAAGAAAGAATATTATTTCAAAAAATTTGTTAACTAAAATAAGTGATAGACGTATGTATAGCTATAAACTTGTTGTCTAAAATAAGTTTGACTCACCACTTTTACTTATTTTAAGTAGCTTATAAATTAGAAAATCATTGATCAGTCCTAAGCAATTTTTTGTTTTTATTCTTTTTAAATCTAAAAGTAGGTTCTTAAAATACTTTTTATCTTTTACAAACATGTTCAAAATTTAAATTAGAAAAAGAAAGTGAAAGGCAGTCCAAACACCCTCTTATTCTCTTTGATGTTAACTCAAACATGAAAAATGATTTATTTAAAGTTAGTGAAGCAAATGAGAGTCAAGGGTTGACTGTTGTATAATTGGTACATAAAATAATTAAGTACTAATATAAAAATGAAGGCCTCGATGGGCTAAATACCTTTAGACTTTTGGAGTAGTTAGCATATAGGTGATGCATAATTGGTGCACTTTGTATTTAAACAACTAGTTAATTCTACTGTACGATTTTTGACTTGAACCAACACGTGCTTCTCTTGGACCATACTCACGTGGATCCCTATTTTTGTTTCTCCAATAAGTGAGGGTTTTTACGCAAAAATGCATCCACAAGCTTCTCTTTAAATTTCACGTCATCTACTTTCTCTAGACGTATAAGGAGTGAAAAATGGACATAGGAATGTGGTCTAGTGATCGATGAAATAATTGATAATTATAAAATTTTAAGTTTAATTTTTAGTAGAGATGAGAAATATTAAGTGATTTTTTTTATTGTTTTGGTGACAAATATCCAGTAAAATTAGTTATCTAATGAAGAAAAAAAGAATTTAATAACCATAAAACTTTAGGAAAAACATTGTCTAATCTTTATCTTTACTTGGTAATATGGCAATGGGAACAAGGAGTTTAATGAAGTTACTATGTACCTTTAAGAAGTACTAAACATCTGGTATGGCATGTTACATTTGGAGTTGTAGTAGACTATTGATGTTTGCCTCAAGGTGATATTGCTTCATTATTATTAGTAATATCCAAGAGATATGAACCATTTCTGTTATATTGAAATAGTTTAGCTTAAAATTTGTCATATTGTATTTAATGACAATATTTTCTAATCAAACAACTAGTATGGTATATTTAAGCTCAGATATTTCAAAATTAAACTTTTTTTTTTGTTTTGGTGTCTAGTCATACTATATTTGGAGTTGGACACACCCTTCGTTTTAATTTTTATATTCTAATTTTCTTTTTTACTCTAATTAAAATAATGTTCTCTTTGTCGTAGTTTATATGTCTATTTTATTTTTATTGAAATGATTATAAATAGTTATTACTTAATTTAAATCACAATTTTTTTTAAAATTATTTCTTTATTAACTTTTTCCAGAGTCAAATTAATATATATATATATATATGAAATAAAAAAAGTATTTTTCATATTTAAAACTAACTCGTTAAGTCTTAATAGAGTATTCTACCTGTTATATTTAAGATAACAAAATGTAAAAACGGCATTTTGGGATGTTAGATGCATTATTTTTATTTTATTTGAGGATTATAAAATCTCAAAAAAATTAAAATACCACATTAGTCAAACAATAACACGTCAAGTGAAACAGACCTATCAAGACGAAAAGGGAACGTGGAATAGATATGATGATACAAATTTATAGTAGCACTGTAAAACTAGTACTCTCTCAGAAACAGCACATAATGATACAGAATCAGACTGACCTGTCAGATATTATTTCCATCTATAAGGTCCAAAACAAGTCGCAGAAATTAACAGGTTGTTTAAGTTGACTTAAAAGTTATTTAAATTTATTTTTAAATTAATTTTTTTATTTTAAAAAGCATTTGACAAATTGAAAATAATTTAAATAAGTAAAAAATAACATTAATATAAATTATAAAGTATTTAGAAAGTAAAAAATGAATTTAAATTTTTCTTTTTTTTTTTAAAAGAAAAATATGTCTCTCTTTACTTTTTTTATCTTTTGACTTATAAATTTTAAGTACTCCCTCTAATCCAATTTTATGTAACTTACTTTTTTTTAGTCAATCCAAAAAATGACACATTTCTATATTAAGTAACAATTCAATTATGAAATGTTCAGTTTATCCTTACTGAAATGATTTAACGTTATACAAATTCTATCATTGGACTATAAGTTTTAAAAAAACTTTATTTCTTTAATTCAATTATGTGTTGAGTCAAACTATCTCAAATAAAATGAGATATATGGAGTACTTTATCTAAATCAGTCCAAACGGGCTCGGCTCTAAGTATACTAGTATTATTTTAAAAAAGGAAACATGCATACATATACAGAGTGTCTTAATTACATTAAATTATTATTGTTAAAAGATTATTTAGTGGAAGAATGAGACATTGTTAGAGAGTTAATTGTTGGCGTTTGCTTAGGTAGATGAAGATATATATATATGTTTGATGTTGGTGGTTGGTGACAGGTGTGCAGTGAATGGTTACGTAGAAGGAGTTAGGGAGTTAGCATGTGAAATATTGGAGCTGATGGCAGAGGGATTAGGGGTCCCACGTACGTCAGTGTTAAGCAACTTCCTTAGAGACTCACATTCAGACTCTCTTCTTAGGCTCAATCACTATCCTCCTCTTGTACAACTTGTCAACAATACTAATAGTATTGGATTTGGAGAACATACTGACCCTCAGATCTTGACCATCTTGAGATCCAACGACGTTCCTGGACTTCAAATCTCACCACGAGACGGTTTCTGGGTCCCTGTCTCCCCTCACCCTTCTACTGCTTTTTGTGTCAATGTGGGTGACGCACTACAGGTATTTAATATTTTCATATAGGAATATTACTTATTCAACATTAAATACATAAATGCATGCATGCATGTCACCAATTACCTAGAGTGGTCTCACATATGTAGAAAGTGCATTGTAATCCTCAATAATTTAAAACGGGTAAAAGAGGCTAGAAATGAAGTGAAACTGATGTGATAGCTACATATTTTGGGGCTTAGCAAAACTACAGCTTCCTTCAGCACTGGGCTCTGCCCATTCTTACAATATTGATGTATTGATAAAACTGAACACTCTCTGCAAACATAGTTTTTGAGGACCCTACTTCTATAACTTCTCCCTATACTTCAATCTTCAATGCTATCTGAACAGCTCAACTTTTTTTTTTTTAAAAATATGAATAACTTTTTTTCTATCTATGTACCAAATGTCATAAAAGCTACACGAAAATTAGTAAATGAATAACTTGTTTCTTATCCAGCTAACAAACCACCTCGAAGCAATTCAATCCTAATGTAAAGTTGGTCAGGGAGATTGTTTATATGTTATCACTTAGTCCTGCATTTTGTGTAATACAAAGAGACTAACCCATTTTAATAATTCCTGTTTGTTGATTTCAGGCACTAACTAACGGAAGGTTTTTGAGTGTGAGGCATAGGGCTATGGTGAATTCCTGTAGGAGGAGGATGTCAATGGCTTACTTTGGTGCTCCAGCACTCAATGCCAGGATAGTTTGTCCCCCTGAGTTGCTCTCGCCACACGAACCTAATCTGTACAGGCCTTTCACTTGGGATGAGTATAAGAAAGCTACTTATTCCAGGAAGCTTGGAGACACTCGCCTTCACTTCTTTAGAGCACAATCAGATCATGATGATCTTACTGAATGATCTCAATACCTTTATTACAAGGAAAAAAATGAGGCTTGAATGGTTCTGTAGATCCCCCAAAAGGGGAGTTTTGTTTCTGTCCATTCCCTCTCTGTGTTTGGTTAACTAGGTTTTAGGTACATTTTACTTGGACTACTAGCTTTAATGTGATTTTCTCTTGTACTTTGATGAAGCGTAAATGCAATTTCTCTTTGGTTTCCACTTCCAACTCAAACTAGTCAAACGAACTCCTTTAAGTAAAACCATTTCTGATATGGTCCAAGGGACTGAGAAATGCCGAGTGCTTCAGTTTCAACGAATCAGGCAGAAAGTTCCAGTCAAATAGTAAAAGTTCAAAGGCACTAGCATGTTAGGTTTTATTTGACCTAAATTTCTTATCATAAATAGGTTTTTCTTTTAGGAAAAGGTTTTGGATTGACTAATTCTTTTCTTGTAGGAAAAGGTTTAGAACTCTATAAATAGAGAAATGTTCCTTCTAACTTAATCAGCATTCACAAAGTAGTCTTAAAGGGCTTTGAGAGTTTTGGTTAGGGGGAGAATTTGTGGGTCACAAGCTTGATACGTTATCACTTGTGTGAACCTCCCATGTATTCCAAGTGAATTGGTTGAGGTTGTTTCTCTCTGTATATGTTGTACTCACATATTTATAGTGGATTGCTCATCTCCTTTGTGGACGTAGGTCGATTGACCGAACCACGTTAAATCTTTGTGTCTTTTGGTATATTTCTCGTTGTCTTCTTATTCGTGGTCTTTTGAGGTTTGCATTGCTGACTTCCGCATATACACCTGCTTATTTTCGATCCTAACATAGCACGCGTGAGAATTGAATGAAACATTTTATTACACAGAATGTTTAGATTCAAAATCAGAACATTTATTAATGAATGACACCAATCAGTGTCACGTTTATGATTTAATCGAAAGGTACGATGATATACTACAACACAAGCTTTGGGAATTTATTTTGCACCGAGAACACAAACAGTCTGTTAAATCAGAAAAGGTTAATTTCTAACAAGAAAATCTCTTCATTTTGATGGTAAAAACATGGAATTGCAGAAATGGGAACACATTTAGAGACCTACTTGAGATCTGGCAGCAGAGCGTAAACATTTCCTACGACCATTTGGTCTTAGTGCACAAACACAATTCTCAAGGAGTTCATAATCCTCGTTCCAGAATAATTTGGATGCCATATCTGGATTTTGCAACAGCATCTTTGAGGTCAAGTATCCAGCAATTGTCCAAGTCTGACACAATCGAGCTTGCTTGCCAATGAATCTTCCATGCCTTGTATCATAATATTCAGGCCAGTGGTCAGCTGAAAGTCTCTTTTCAGCCAAATCCACCGCTTTTTGAGCTAGTTCTGGTCTTCCCATTTTGATACAAGCAAGGGTAAACTACGTATGAAAAAATAAAGATGGTTAAGATGGCTTATCGAGAACATTCTAAATATTAGTATCATAAATTCTAGTTCTGGTACACATTTATTTGCTGGCATATCATCTTTCTCATTTCAATTCCATAATGATCAAGAAATTCACAGGGAATGTACCTGCCACAGTAGAGTAGGCCATGAACCACCATTATGATATGACCAGGGGCTGCAGAAAATACATTGATTAAGTTTGTGAACAGACCTTTAAATTTTATCAAGAGTATTTTGAAAGTACACAACGAGCTAACACAAGGTACAGAGAAATGGGACAGAGGGAAGCAAAAAGGGAGAAGCTAGAGGCTCACGTATTCTTAGGGTCACTGCCAGTGATAATGCGCCATTCTTCATGTTCTAAAGCTGGGTAACAAATCTTTAGAGGCATTTTCCCCATGAGGTCATCCCATTTGTCTTCAATCAAATTCAAAATAGATTCATTCTGTTCATGAGATCCTAGTGATGAAATTATGGTCCAAATATTTCCATGAGTGAAAAAACGAAAATCCATATGTGCAGGTTGTAAATTGCCAACAAGATATCCACCAATCTCTGGAATCCAATCCACAAGCCAAGATGGAATTTGATCTGGGTAGATATTGAACTTGTTGATGGCATCTGTAGAATATTCTTCTGTTTTATAGCGATATATCTCATTAATCTTTTTCCTGTCCAACCAATAGTACTCCCTCATGTGAAAAGAAAGTGCACTGAGACGGTTGTTGATGGCAGAAACAAGACTTTTTGTGGAGTCGTTGATGCTGAGCATCTCACGGGAGCTTCGTAAAGCTGAATAAAATAGGGCCTGCAGATATAATGCATTAGTTCAGTAAAGCAGTAAGTAAACTATACTATCTGAAGCTATAAGCCACACAGCATACACTACTCAGGTCGAAAAAAATAAGGCAAGCTGTCCCCTAAGAGTCAAAATCTGAGATATAAGGTAGGTGAGAAATTCTCAGATGTAACCAACAGGGAGCAATTTACCTAGATGCTAAACAAGAGTCAATTTGATAGTAAATCTGTAGATAAGTAACATATTCTGTGTAATACTTACTCTCACTACACTAAAATGTTCATGTTCTCATGTCATGCTAGGATATACTACATCAGACTTAAACACGTGGTGAGTAGCATAATCAATATCCCTGCTATAAAACAAAAAATCTGATAATTCTCTCTCAACTATTTTTCGTACCATAGAAATGCTTCACTGAATTTTGCTGGCATCAAATTCGCCACGCCTGGCACACCCATCAACCTTTTGAGATATTACCACAGATTTGAGCAGGAAAAAGGAAGAACAACAAGGTGATACACATTCGTGTAAAAGAATTTAAGATGCTTTCTAGACAAGTTCAACTCTATCATAAAGATGGCGTTCAAGTGTATATTGTCATTATATTTTTGGTGCAAGAGAAACTTGTAGAAGAAACACATTTAATACTTGATTTGATAGAACCCTTCCAAGGCTAGAGGAGGGATGTGCAGCACTCTGTACAGATTTGCAGCACTTACTGCTTCTTTTGTGAAACGTACTAAATACCTTTCTCAAATGAAAAAAAACAGGAAAGGAAAGGAATTGCTTCAGTGGAAGTTCTTTAATCTTATTAGAAAAGCTCTAATGAAGGGGAGCCTTAATGCAATAGTAAAGTTGTCCCTGGTTGATCTATAGGTCATGGGTTTCAAGCCGTGGAATCAGCCATGGATGCTTGCATAAGATAGGTTGCCTACATTACATTTCCTAATATGCGACACTTCATTGGACCCTGCGTAAAAGAGATTCTTCGTGCACCTGGCCAACCTTTAGAGGCACTAAAGCAAATAACAGCAAAAGCAAAACTATGTAAAATATGAGCAGCTTAGGCAAATAGTGACATGCAATCCTGTTGAGCTCTACTGATTAAATTCTATCTCGTATGTTATCTTACTTGGATCTCAAGTGGATGCCCATGAATACCCATCCGCCTATCAATCATGCAGGACCCATCAGTGACCAAGAGAGTAGGAAACAAGTCAAAACCATCACTTAAGCACAGGTTAAGTATCAGGCAAATGCCTGTCTGCACATCCACCCTCTCTTGCAAAGTATAGTCCCCTGTAATCCTTCCATAAGCTCTCAATAAGATAATCCACCACAACCCTGTAGAAGTACAATAAAACCAGCACTTAATCTGAGCAGGCCAATTCATCAGAGGTTAGGATCATGAACCAGTACTGAGAAATCTCCAAATGCCAGTGGTGCAAAATACAAAACTGGGAAGATAATGAGCCCTCCCCCTCTACCGTTCTTCACTTAACTACCAGGCTTTGTCTGCAGCAGGGTACTCATTACGTGATCCATGAGTATCATTTGATAAAGGGTTCAAATTGTTGCTATTGACGAAAGAATGTAATAAAGCAACAAAAATCAGAAAGAGACAACCAATCAGGCTGTGAAATAATTAACACTAAGACATTACGTAGAACAATCCACTTACCAGAATCAACAGGTGCAACACGTCCAATTGCGGATTCACCAAAGTCTGGGTCCAGCATATCTTCAAATTCACCATTCCTTCCATCAAGAGGCACAGTTCTGACTTTAAAACTTGCGGGCATCAATCCTTCTCCAGGGTTATAGCAGTCCACGGTTTTCTCCCAGCTCTAAGAAGCACATAAAATAGATGTTTAATTTACCATGGGGTTTGCAACTTCCCAAGAAAGAATTGATAAATACAGGGATGTGATGTATGTCACACGTTAATGACATAATACATAAATATGTCCTTTAATTTGGCTTCATCTGATATTTGTGCCCTCAAACTTTGGGTGTGCAAAAGTAGACACTTGAACTTGTATGAATTGAACAAATAAACACATGTGACCTACGTGACATAATACACGTAGGATGTCGGGTAGAATGCAGTGTTTTGGGAAGCAAGAAGCAGAAGAAAGCGACGAGGGCTCGCTTCACAAAAGCGAGAAGCGTGAAGTGAAGCGCACTTTTTTTTAAAAAAAAAAGCGACATTTAGTACAAAATAAAAAAATATTATATAATTGAATAGAGGTAATATAGTCTTAGATTAAATGAAAATAGATGGTCAATAATACTCATAAGTCATAACATATAAAGCAAAAAATCAAAAACATTTTTTGTGTTACTACCCATAAGAGTTCATACGCCCAAGCCGGATCCCTCTTTTGTGACATTTTGAATGAGAAAATACAAGTTCACTAAATACTACAAGCAAAAAAGAAGTGTCAAAAAATAAAAAACAGAGCAGCAAGCATACACACTGATCACACAGTCAGTGTACAGATATAAAAACGAAAAAAACCAGCAAAAGAATTGAATAAAACAGAGCAGGCAGTAATATTAACAAAAAAAATAGGTCAGTAATTGTGAAAAGAAACAATAGCAGATCGCAGCATAGAAGAAGAGAAGAAGAAGAAACGACAGCAGAGAAGAGTCCTATTTGTATTACCCAAAGAGGAGAAAAGGAAAAATAAAGAGAGTAGCGAAAGAAGAGTAAAGTCCTAAAACCGTGAAAGAAAATTAAGTCATATCTATCTCAGATTTTTTTTTTTAAAAAAGAACTATTTCTTTTAATTAGAAAAACCTAATTGTCGCTTTTTTATAAAGAACGCGCTTTATTGCGCTTTTTCCATAGTGTCGCTTCTCGCTTCTTTATTTGAAGCGAGTGCCTTTTTCATATCGCATAGCCTCAGGAGAAAGCAGCGCACTGGTTGTTAGGTTTTATTTGTCCTAAATTTCTTACCATAAATAGGTTTTCCTTTAAGGAAAAGGTTTTGGATTGACTAATCATTTTTCTAGTAGGAAAAGGTTTAGGACTCTATAAATAGAAGAATGTTCCTTCTAACTTAATCAGCATTCACAATGTAGTCTTAAAGGGCTTTGAGAGTTTTGGTTAGGGGGAGAATTTATGGGTCACAAGCTTGATATGTTATCACTTGTGTGAACCTCCCATGTATTCTGAGTGAATTGGTTGAGGTTGTTTCTCTCTGTATTTTGTACTCTCATATTTATAGTGGATTGCTCATCCCCTTTGTGGACGTAGGTCGATTGACCGAACCACGTTAAATCTTTGTGTCTTTTGGTATATTTCTCGTTGTCTTCTTACTCATGGTCTTTCGAGATTTGCTTTGCTAGCTTTCGCGTTACACCTGCTTATTTACGGTTCTAACAAGTGGTATCAGAGCCAGATTCAATGATGGATTCAGGTTTAGTGGTTCGATAATCGATGATTGAACCAGGTTAGAAGGAGATGTTCATCTTGACGGGTGTAGTTCTAGCCGCAACCTTTTTGACAGTAATGAAGATTTTGTTGGAGAAATTGTTTCAGAGAGGTTCTCTGTGTTGAGACATAAATTTTGCAAAGGAGATTATGGAGAGGAGAAACAAGTTGTTGAAGATTAAGTAAAGAAGGTGGACAAATTTATTTTGTCAGAAATTCAGGCCAAGGGGGAGATTTGTTAGGTTAATTTTGTCCTAAATTTCTTAGCATAAATAGGTTTTCCTTTAAGGAAAAAGTTTTGGATTGACTAATCCTTTTTCTAGTAGGAAAAGGTTTAGGACTCTATAAATAGAAGAATGTTCCTTCTAACTTAATCAGCATTCACAATGTAGTCTTAAAGGGCTTTGAGAGTTTTAGTTAGGGGGAGAATTTATGGGTCACAAGCTTGATATGTTATCACTTGTGTGAACCTCCCATGTATTCTGAGTGAATTGGTTGAGGTTGTTTCTCTCTGTATTTTGTACTCTCATATTTATAGTGGATTGCTCATCCCCTTTGTGGACGTAGGTCGATTGACCGAACCACGTTAAATCTTTGTGTCTTTTGGTATATTTCTCGTTGTTTTCTTACTCGTGGTCTTTCGAGATTTGCTTTGCTAGCTTCCGCGTTACACCTGCTTATTTACGGTCCTAACACTGGTAGCGCCTCTCCTTGAAGCGCAATTTTCTGCGCTTTTCACAACACTGGTAGAATGTGATTGTTATGTGGGACGCCAAGTACGACGTGTGCTTGTTAAGCTTTGTACAAGTTTAAGTGCCTACCAAAAGGCACTTTTATGTATTATGTCAATGTTAACTGAAATCAACAAGCTTTTTTCTGTAAAAACTTGAGTGAGAAATGTTGATTTATCCTAAATCATTTCAAAAATAAAGCAGCAATCCTTCGTAGATATATTAAACTGATTCTGAGATTTCTCATTGTACACACATGCACACATGAATGTCCAAAAGGCCCTATGATGGATTCTCAAACTAAAAAGAAACAGTAGCCTGCATTATTGGCAGCAATTGGAGTGCAGAAATCAACGCAGATTGTGAAAATGATACAGCTCAAAACAGAAAAGCAAACTTAGATGTTTTTTACGCAATTATAAGAAATGCATACCTGCAGTTGCAGAGTGTGGAGCAGAAAATTCTTGACAATCTCCCCCTCTCCATTCAGCAAAAAAGCAAGAGCTGATGGGACAAAATCGCGTATAAACACTTGATCGTAGTTAAGCGGCTGCTTATCAGCTGGATCATTAGCTGCCACAGTCCCAACGGGGAAGCCACAATAGTTAACAACTGCTCCCCTAAGCAAATTCCATGCCTCCTTTTCCACTTCAGATAACTCTTTCTCATGGGGTGATTCAGAAACACACTCCCCATTTAAATAATTATCAGGATGCTTTACATTTACACCTGATCCATTATTTATATCTGTCCTAATTTCTTCTTCTACTTTAGCTACATCTTTACCTGATTCTATTCTGTCAATGACTAAAGGCTTCACATTTAAGCACCCCTGTATGTAAAACTTATTGAACCTCTTCTCATTAACTTGAGCTTCAATCGAAGTTGAAAAATTCCTTACATCAGATGCAACATTTGCATCGACAGAGTAGCACCTAGTTTCCTTATTCAACCTAAAATGCCTCCAATTCGAATCGGATCCACAAAAAACACTCCGATTCGAACCAATAATCCCTATAACCCTAGTAGCATAATCAGAAACCGTATGTATATCATCTAATTTGCAGTGCGGATTCGACAAATTATCATTCATAAAATGATTACATTTCCCAATAAAGGATGAACCTTTACAACTGCTGAGGATTCTACAACATGGTTTCATGGTTGAAATACTAATGCAGCTGCTAGTATTCATTTCTTGAGCTAATTAACAATATACTAAAATTTCGTTCCAATTTGAATTTAACTAATTGTAATATGTATACACATATAGATCTGTTAATTATGAAAAACAAATCAACAGATATATATATAGGTAGATAATTAGATATACAAAAGAAAAAGATTAAAGAATGAAAAAAATATAAACTTACAGTTCAAATGAGAAGAAGTGTGTCTGAAGAAGAAAAGAGATTTTTCAAACAGTAAAGTTGGTGGAATGATTTTGATACTTATGAGGGGTTTATATAGGTGAGGTCTCTGCGAGACTTTGGACTGAAGCTTCTTGGAATCAAGTTGGATAACTTCACAAACAAACTCAAACGATGTCGTTTTTGTCTTTATTATTTTTGCCTTTTCACGTTTTTTTTTTTTAAAATCTCGGTCATATTGATTTTAATGTTATACTCGTTTCATTTGATTATGTTTTTTTTTGTCTACAAAGATTATATAATATAAAAATTAAATTACTTGGGCAAACTATATTATTTCAATTTTAAAATTTAAATTATTATCTTTTAAGGTAAGTTACATTTTCATAAATATTTTTTTCGTTTCATAAAAAATTGTCTAATTTGACTTGAAATTGACTTTAAAATAATAAAAAAGACTTCTGAATTTTGTGGTTACAAATTAAAGTTATGTCAAATGTACAAAATTGTCCTTTAATCTTGTGATCATAAATATGTCAGTTTATAAAGTGAAATTGTAATATTATAAAAAAGAATGAGATCATTCTTTTTCGAGACAAACTAAAAATGAAAGGAGGTCATTATTTTTTGAAACGACGAGAATATTATACTTACATATATTAGATTTTGGATAAAATTTCATAAGTCATGAATCGTCCATGTGAATCACCCAATTCGACTCATTTTGTTTTTTCTAAAAATAAGAAGACAAACAAAGTTAGTTATCTGCTTCAAATTGTTGCTTCTTAAAAGGGAGTGCAACAATTAATAAAAAGTAAGTGTACTTAACAAAAAACTTAGCAGCAGAAACAACAAAAGTGAGAAAGACAAGAAATTCAATTTTTTTTTCTTCTTTAATAAAAAAAACCAACAATCATTAAGCTTTGTGAAAGCATAATCTTTAATTCAAAGAAATAATTTGGAGTATTACTTTCTATTCGTGATTTAATTCGCTGCAACAAAGCACACAAATCTTATGCTGTATCTTCTTTAGATCATCTCCAATTCACATCAAATTTTACATCAAATCCTAGATTTGGTGTAAAATTTGACATTTTAAAGTTTCATTCCATACCAATTTTACACCAAATTTGGTGTGTGAATAGCGTTACACCAAATTTATTGTAAGAGTATTAATCACACCAATCACTTTTTGAATATTTTAATATTATTTTACTATACAAACTTTTAATTAAACGTTACATAAATGATACATTTTAATTAAATCTATTATATATTTTTATATTTTTTTTATGCAATATTTTTATAATATTAATTTTAGATATTAAATTTAGTTTTTTTATAAATTTATTTTTCTAAATATGACTTTTTTTAAAAAAAAATTATGTTAATTCTACTATAAATTATAATTGGATGTAAAAAAAAATAATATGTGTTTTAGAAAGAATTTGTTATACGAAATAAGAAATAATCATATAATAATAGAGAGAGAAAAATATTCCTTTTTAGTGTAAAATTTGGTACAGTGGATTGGAGTTGATTAAACTAAAAATAATATTGACACCAAATTTGATGTTTTGGGTTGGAAATGCACGTGAACAAATCTCTTTATGTATTTTCATATTTATTACTCATAATAGATCTACGAGGAAAAATCAAAGGAATTTTTCAAATTTTCGATCGATTCAAGGTAGGCATGCGGAGATCTCATTTATGTTGAGCCTAATCTTTTTAAATTATATTAGATTAGTATCTACTACGTAATTAGATGAAATTCATTAGCAGAAAAATAATATTTTATACACTAATTTTTGAAATATATATGACACAGAAATAATAATCAGTGTTACACTTCAAAAAATTACTATGCAAATAATGGAGTAGTTAATGGGTGATATATATTTTGTTGGAAGAAAAGTTTTTTTCTCGAATTTTAGTACCATTAGAAGACCTTTTCTGTCTCTTCATCTATTGAAAGTGGATAGAATTTTTCTTTTGTTATTACTTATTTCTTTTTCAATATATGAACTATGTAGCTTGTTAATTTTTTTAATATAAGTTATTATACTTAAAAATCCTTGTTATTAAAGTCTTCAATATATTCTTATTCACATTAAGAAGTTAGTTTCAAATTCTGATTGAAGATTTAGTTTGTAGATGATGATTTGATGCTTACGTGTCTTTTCAATTTTACATTAGATATCAAACCTTTATGAGAATTGATTTTCTTGAATGTGTATGTCACATGCATAATTGATTAAAAGTTACTGTCTGATAATATCTCACAACAAACATGACATCAAAAAGTATCATTGCTGACTTAAACAAAGGTGAAAAACTTGACGTTGACAATTGCGACATCGAAAGTCGTAAAAGATGGTATGTACTATAAGAGAAAAATGCACAGGAAGGTATAAACCATGTTTTCAATAAACCACAAAAGGGTAATTCCGCAAAATATATAAGGGATCTTAAAGCTTACAAAGCTTGGAAAAAGCTAATTCCAGTGCACGTGAAATAGTAGTTAGTATATGGTTGATAACCTCGTATATGAATGTGAGGAATTCCTAACAACTCATGTTACGTGGGAACATCTGCGAGGAACGTATAGGGTACCTCTATAACCCGCCTTTGATAGTTGACTATCAAATTTGACACTTATAGAAAATGTCATGATCAGATTATCAAATAACACCTTAGGGTGATGTCATGATAGCTCAACTTAAGAGTGTTAGCCATGTTCTTTTAAATGAGCAACAAGTTAAGGCAGTGATTCGATCTCTTCCTAATAATTGAGAACATTTGAAGGTCAACTTGACCCATAATGATAGCATCAAAACTTTTTCTAATATTGCACGCCATGTTGAACTTGAAGATGAGTGTCTTGGTGCTGCTAAAACTACTTCTAATGCCTATGTGGTACAGTCAAGTGGTACAAAATCTTCAGGTTTCAAGCGCAAGAAAAATTAGAAAAGGAATGGGCATTCAAAGTCTATCGCCCCGTCTGCCCGACTGGTTATAGGCTCTGATGATGAGCATGCCCCCGAGTACGTGCCCCCAGGCACTGCCACTCCATAACGAGCTGCACGTGCAACCAGAGCTACACCCAAAAAGGTGGCGTCCGGCGTAGTCACTGCCTCCCAGTCTGATGAGGAGCGCACACTGACCGGCACACCTTCTGGGTCTGCTACACATGAAGAAAGAGCTTCTGGTTCCTTAGGAGTTTCGTGGTCGGAGGAAGACTCCGGGTCCGCAGAAGTCTCTGCACCCGCCACAGCTGCACAGTCTGCCTCGTCTGATGAGGCTGACAGTCCTGATTCCACTCCAGTCTCACCAACTGGTGCTCTCACCTCGGTTGCCGACCAGCCCTACCGGTGGTGTGTCAACGGGCAATACCAAGTGTATTCAGACGCCAAGTTTCTAAATGATAAAGGCGTCATGACACAGACCCTTACACTGGAGAGGCGGGTCCTTACGGGAAGTCTCCCCACCATGCCAGAGATCCACAATCTCTTCACCAGACACCGGCTATAGTAGACAGCTCATTCTTTAGGCCACTATAGTGAGGAGTTGGTACGGGAGTTTTACGCCTCTTACGTGGATACTCTCCGATCACAGATAGATAGGCGGGCTGCCCCCGCCAAATAGGCCCCACTTGAGCACGTCCGAGTACGCGGCATACAGGTCGACATCTCCCTACCCGCCATCTGCCGGTATCTGTACGGCGAGGATGTTGATGCCAACAGGATCCCTCTCACCGATGAGTTCGACTACCGGTGGAAGATTGTAAAAGATGGCCAATTCTTGCGTGAGCCATCGCTGAGAGAGACCACCAAGAGGTGGATGGCCCTGCACTTGTCTATTGATGGAGAGGGTGCCGACTGGGTAACGAAGCCAAAGGGAGCCATCAAGAAGGCTAACTTAACCTTCACGGCTAAGTTCTTATGGTTGATTGTCCACCACTACCTTTCCCCCACGACTGCTGATAATATAGTCACATGGGATCGCGCAGTTCTAATGGAGGCGATGATAGCCGGGTTTGAGGTGGACTTCGCTTGGCTTCTACAGGCGGTCATGCGTGAGAGGTCTTTCAAGGTCACAACTACTTACCCTTTTCTGTGCATGATATTTTCCTTATGCAGGTCCGCAGGTGTGCCCATCTGGCACATCGATCAGATCAAGACTCCACTGGGCACTGTTGATATCGGCCTTATCAGGGATGAGGCCAATGAGTTGGCTCCACGCAGAGGGCCCCGTCCAGAGTTGCCTCCACTTGGTGAAAATCTGGCTGATACGGTAGCACATGCTCGAACGGCTACGCAGGCTGCTTCTGAAACCACTGACACTACCCCGGTCAAGTCTATCCCGGGTAGTAGCACTGCCGCTAGCTCCTCTCGCTCAGCCCCTTTCCCCGCTCTGGTCCCGCTTGCTAAAGTCCAGAAACTAGAGGCTCAGATGTCCACACTTCTGCATCACATCCAGCCTTGGATGCAGAGGTCTATTGCTGAGGCGGAGGAGCGCTTGGAGCGTAAAATGTTTCAGCACACAGAGCGGAAGATCGCTGAGGTTCATCAGCTCTTGGACGCTTTTGAGTTGCGGGTTCTAGCTCGTCCATCCCCTCAGGTGGACGTGTCGACCCTTCAGGCTGCGGTTGAGAGTCTGCGAGCGGATATTGATATGATCCTAGAGGCTAGGGTGCCTGAGTCTGAGGCCCCTTCTGCAGAGCCTGCTGAGGACACAGTGATGGCTGCGTTATTCGCCACTTCTGAGATTCCACCACCTCCATTTCGAGAGCATGCCAAGAGGGGAAAGGGTCGAGAGGAGGATGAGGCTAGAGAATGAAAGAAGGAGCGCCATGAGAAAGAGGCTGCGAGGAGAGCCTCGCTTGCTGATGAGGAGGCACGTCGGATCAGGGCTGTAGAGTCAGTTGCTGGGGCATCTAGCTCCAAAGATGTGGAGACAGCGGGAGGCACTACTGATAGTGTTGTTGTTGATGAGGACACTACTAAGGGTGTCCATACTACATAGGTAGTGGGTTTCGGGGAACCGGACCCACCAGCTTGTTGATCGTCGGCGCTTTGCACCCCAGGTTTGCTTCACCTACCACTCTCGTATTTCAGTTTTTTTTTATGCATTGGGGACAATCGCATATCTTTTTGTTGGGGGTGGGGTAAATGGAAAGTGAGTGCTAGGGTGAAGTCTGAGTAGCCCAATTCACGATCCTCTTTTGGGGGTTTTCTTGCATGTGTTCTTTTCCCCAAGAGACTGACTATTTTTATCGTTGAACCGGCATGTCTATATCTTGTGTACCTAGTATAACTCTGAAGCATGATGGCAAAAACAAAAATGATATCCTGATGTAATGAAAATGATGCATGGCTAGGCATAGTAATTGATAAATGTGTGGCTCTAAGCATGACATAGAGATACACCACTTCATGACCCTAAGTCTAAGACTCGAACTAGGTGTCTGATAATCTGGTAGAGTAATGAAATGTCAAGTGAGTGTGAGGATAATTTGTATAGTCCACTATTTGTACTGAGCTAGAACTTGCCTAGTTAGTCCTTCTAAAAAGTAAGTTGTAATAGACAATTAGGAAAGGATCATAGGTCCTTGTCCAATATAGCCAATTTTTAGCCTAAATTTAAAAAAAAATGAATGAAATTAATCCCTTTTTGATCCAAATGATTGAGCTTAAAATAGACCTTTCTTTTTCACCTCAACTGATCTTTTCTGGGAATAATGTGTTGGTCCTGGTCTCTCCTTGGACATGTGCACCTCAGCTTATGCCAAAAGCATAAGTTGAGGGTGGCTAATGCAGTAAACAACCTTTTCATGTCCCTGACCCAACTTTGGGTATTGTGTAGTTTGACTCTTGGCAAAGCCATGACTTGAGGGTGGCTATTATGAGAAATGCTCTGGAAAGTAGGGTTGAAAGAACAAAGAGAGAGAAGAACAAAAGTAAAGTGACTCAAGAACCAGTTGAAACAAAAGTGAAACAAAATAATAATATATATATATATANAAATATATATACATATATATATATATATATATATATATATATATATATAAAATAAATACAAGCAAGAAAAGAAAAAGAGTCACCTACACAAATGAAGAAAGAAGGGAAATAGCAAGGTGAAAGAATATGAGAAATTGGGCTAAACAAAACGATAAAAAGTGGTACACTTAGCCGATATGTCAAGGAGGTCAAAAAAGTCAGTAAAGTATACCTAAATATACCCTACATGACCTTGAACCTATGTTACAAGCTAAGAAAGTCCTATCGTGATCCTAAGAGTTGTATGGCGAACTTAAAGCAGTGAAATAAGGGCAAACTTATGGCAATATGTATGAATGAGTTGTGAATTTGTTCTGAGAGTGAGTGTTGAAAAGTAATCGTTATACTCAAACTTAAATCATTGTGTGAAAAATGAGGATGTTGTTTTGAAGTGGAGACACTAGTTGCAATACCGAAAATATTAGCACCTCGGTGAGAAATTGAAGAGGATAGGTTTCAGTGCGTGGTGAGTCTGTGTCATGGTCTGATTCCACATAATTCAAACCTAATAGTGATAACATGCATAAATATGATGAGACTGATCATAATTGATAGCCAAATGATTGCGAAAGCTAAAATATGGATACTATTGTACAAAGATTTTTGTAGTGAGTCATAGTGCGTTGCTTGAGGACAAACATCGAATTTAAGTTGAGGGTGTTGATATACCGTGGTTTCACGGTATTTTTAATGCTTTTTCCTTAAGTTTAGTGTGTGTCCAAAAGCCTTTTTGTATTGATTTTTATGTAAGTTTCTCCTTATTTGCAGGAAATCTGTCCAAAGATGAACGCGGAAGTTTTTGAGCAAGAAATGCAGAAAAGTTACCACCTACGGAGCTTATGACGGTTCGTCGAGCTTGTGACAATCCGTAGGTGGCAACGTAGTGAAGCTGCTGAAGGAAGATGGGGAAGTCTGACAAAATGTGGGATTACGAAAGTTCATGACGGACTGTCATATCCACGACGGTCTGTTCTGCTGGTTCGTCGTGATGATCAGAGAGTAGTCCCAGTACCTAAATTCGAAGAAGTGTAAGTATTATGGAATAGGGACCCTCGACGGACCATCGTGCTTGGAACGGTTCGTCATACCTATTCGTCGAGGGTAATGAAGACAGCAGCAGAAGAATTTGTGAAGTATGGGACGACGGAGGCCATGACGGCCCGTCGTGACCACGACTAGGGGTGGGCATAAACACCGGAAAACCGAAACACCGAACCGAACCAAAATTTTTCAGAATTTCGGTTTCGGTATTTTGGTTTTCGGTTCGGTATTCGGTTTAATTTTTTGTATTTTTCGGTATTTCGGTTCGGTTTTCGGTATGTATTATTTTGGTTTTCGGTATTTTGGTTTAAACCGAAATATTATATTATAATTTATATTATATTAATTAATAATTATTAATATTAAATAATTTTAAAAAAAAAAGAAAGTAAGAAATAGAAAGTAGAAACCCTATGGTCCTCCTATTCCTCTCTCTTTCNGGAAAAATGTTTTTCAATTTGTTCATTTTTGGTTAGGATAAAAGTTTTGAAAAATATTTTCTAAATTAATTCATTTTCTTTCAAATTAAGAAAAATAATTTTTCTTAAAAAATTAAGAAAAATATTTTTTAAAACTCTTCTCCAATTTCAAATTATATTTTTATTGGAAAAAAATCAATTTTAAAGAAATATTTTTAATTTCAAAATTTTATTTTTTCACCTGATCCCTGACTCTCCCACCGGCCAGCCCCTAAACCCACCCCCTCCCCAAAAAATTGATTTTGCATTTTAAAAATATTTGCAACTTCAAATTTTTATTTTTAAACTCCTAACCCCCTCCCAACCTCCAACCCCCAAAAAGGTAATTTTATTTTTTAAAAATACTATCAACTTCAAATTTTTATTTTATCACTTCTACCCCTCCCTCTGCCCCCCTACTATCCCCTCCTCCCCCCATCACCATTACCCAAAAAAAAATATGTTTAAAAAATATTTTCAATTTCATAAATTATTTTGTATTCTAATAAAAATAAAAGATATTCCTCAAAAATATTTTTCATTCATAAATCAAACACAAAATCATTTTCGGAAAATATTTTCTACTCACCAACCAAACAGGAGAAAACAAGTTCAAAATCTACTTGTTTTCCAAGAAAACATTTTCTAGGAAAACATTTTCCTTCATACCAAACACACCCCTAGTTTCTACTGATTTTCTTTTTTTCCTTTCCTATTCTTCCTCTTCCTCTCCTCTTCTTCCTCTTCTCCTCCAGCAGCGCCGGCCGCCGCCAGAAGAAGCCGCAGCGCCGGCCGTCCAGACGTCCACCAGAAGAAGGCAAGAAGCAGCAGCAGCCGCGAGAAGTAGCAGCACTGCAGCAGCGCCGACGCCCCGCCGTCTGCCAGAAGAAGAAGCAGCAGCAGCAGCCGCGCCGCGCCCTCAAGCAGCCAGCAGCAGCGCGCCGCGCCGTCCGTCAGCAGCTGCGCAGGGTCAGGACATTGGACAGCAGATTTGTCCGTTTGTTTTCAGTTTTTTAAATTTTTTTTTCGACTTTTTTTTTTCTGATTTTGTTTTTATTACTAGTTATTGGGAATTTATTGTGATTTTTTATATATATATAGATGGCTGAACAAATACAATTAAATCTGGGTGTAGCAGGTCCATTAAAAAACCGAAATAAAAAACCGAACCGAATTAATAAAAATTGAACCGAATTAACAAAAACCGAACCGAATCGAAATATTTCGGTTCGGTATTCGGTACCCAATTTGAAAAACCAAAAAGCGAAAAAACCAAAAAAAAAAACGAAACCGAACCGAATTACCGAATGCCCACCCCTAACCACGACAATCCGTCACGAGTCCGTCTACTCGGGCGCATTTTGACAAATTCTTATTAATTAGAGTCCTTTTATTAGTTTTTTGTTTTTTTATAAATAGTTCGAAAAACCTCATTTTTGGGGTTAGACTCTTTGTTGGTTAGACTCTTTGTTAGTAGATTCTTTGATATTAGACTTTTTGATTGTTAGACTTTTGGAGAATCTTTAGTTCTATTGTTCAAGTATTGAAGGATTAATTTCAGCAATTGTTACACTTTTTCTGAAATCGATTGTTGGTGATTTTGTTGATTAATCAATTGAATTTCTGGATTTTATTCTTTCTCATTAAAGTAAGTGCATGAATTCTTATATTAAATATATGAATATTGTGATTATGACTATGGGTAACTAAACTCCATAATTAGGGTTGTGGGAACCATGGGTGAATAATGAGGTAAAATCTAACTAAAATAACAATTCCAGAATAAATTCTTGCATGTATTGATAATTCTTTCGTTTAGAAGTCTTTTTAACGGATGACCAACGTTAGAACTCGCCTTAATGCTACTTGCCGGACCAAGGAGGTAGATAATAGGAAAAAAATTATCAACATAGATTTAGTGTATACTATCTAATAGGCTAGTGTCGATTGGTACGAGGTAATAACTTAGTCAAATATCGAATACAATGCTTAATATGAGGTAAAGGTAAGGGTTAGTATAGCAACACACGTAGCCGGACCAAGGTGTTTGGAGTGAAATTTTCTAGATGTCGGACCAAGGATTTAGAAATACATAACTTATCACTTTGCATGCAAGATACTAGGAAAGAATTGTTATAGTTAGAATTATCATGTTAGGAACCTGTGGGGAACACTTAAACCCTAGTTACTTTTATTAATTGATTAAACTCCAAAATTTGAATCTGTTAGTTGTTTACTTTACTTTAGTTAGTTATTTTCATTAATTTAGAAATAAAAACCCCCCTTTTATTGTCTTTTGTTTTCTATGGAAATAATTGACTAAATAATAGTAATAATAGATTAAAGTTAAGTCTGAACTATTTTCCTCGTGGGAACGATCCTAACCTCATTAGTTGGGTTCTTTACTTGATACGACCGCTTTACTTCTTATTTGAGAAGTAAGTTTGAGCGTATCAATCTCTCAAGAAGAGAGAAAAGAGCAAAATGAAGTGCTATAATTGCCAAATGTCAGAGAATTTTGCTCGTGAATGTACTGAACCGATTAAGGTAGCATTTGTAAACACATCTTTAAGTGCAACATATGTTTTTAGCACTTTTTACTAACTAAATTTTATTATATATGGATTGTAGACTTAGGATCTATCGACTATGCGAGTAGCGATCGAGAAGAATTTGTAGAGTTTCGTCGAGTTTCATCTAAATCAAGGTGGATCTATATAAGAAATAATGTGACTAAAAGTCAAAGAGATAGACACTTGCAAAGTAGACTTGCGCGATGGTCGTTCTTTAATGTTGTAGATATTTGACGAAACTTAGTATCTATGTTTGTTCTTTTAGACGTTGGTCTTGATTTGTTTTATAGTCATATTGGTGTTAGAATAAATCTAGATATTATTTTGTATGGTTGTTGACTTAATTATGATTATTTTATCGTATTATATTGTAATCCTTCAACATACGACTATTATGTTGACAGTTGTGTAATGACATGTTATTCAAGTAACAATTATATTGATGTTATTACATGACATGCAAGATTAGGTCACATAGGGAAATATCAAATGAATAGGTTGAGAAAAAATGAAATTTAGGTTCTTTCACCAAGATTGATATGCTAACTTGTAAATATTGTCTTGCTGGTAAGATTACACACAAATAATTTAGGAGTACTAAAAAAGTTGAGTTTCCACTTTAATTAATTCACTCTGATGTATGTGGTCTAATGAATGTAAAGACAAGGTATGATGCTACATGCTCCATTATAGTTATTGATGATTTTAAACACTTTTGTTAGTTTTATTTGATTTGTCATAATTCTGAAGCACTTGAGTGCTTTAAAAGATATATGAATGAAGTTGAAAATTAATTTGATAAAAGCATAAATGCTTTATGAATTGACGAGGACGTGAATATTTATCAAAAAAATTTGAAGAATTATGTACTGAAAAGGGTATTATCAGACAGTTAACTACTCCTTATACACCTCAACAAAATGGTGTAGCTAAAAAAAAGGAATAGAACATTGTTGGACATGACAAGATCAATAATGGTGCAGGTAAATTTGTGAATCTCTTTCTGGGGATGCGGACTACATATTGAACAAATTTCCTTCTAAGTTAGTGTCTTTCACTTCTTATAAACTTTAAACTGGTCATAAAACAAATTTGAGTGATCTTCGATCGTGGGGGTTATGCAGCTTACATTAAATATCATTTTGGTAAGTTTGTTAAAAAAAGTCTAAAAGGATAAATGTATCTTCATAAGGTACTCTGAGTGCTCCAAGGGATATGTGTTCATCGATGAAATAGAGGATGAAAGTATTACTGAAATTTTATCACGAGATGTCAGTTTTTTTGGAAAATAAATTTCCCAAAAAAGGTGAAATAGATAAATTTGAGCCTCTATAAGAAATGTTAAATTCAAAAGATCAGGTAATGTTGTCAAAAATACTTGATAATTCAAATGATCATGAAATGATTCCTTGTCAAAGTGGGAGTTATGAATCTCAAAACCTTATAGAGGAATCTGAACTTTAAGTACGTAAAAGTACAAGAAAATGTATACCTAAACGATCTTATGAGATGGAGGATTATGTTTTATTTGTATCTTCTTCTGAATTAGATGAACCTAATTATTTAACTGAGACCTTATCGATCCCTAAAAGGGATGAATGGTTAAAAGCGATGAAGGAAGAATTAGAGTTCATTAAAACTAACAAAGTTTGAGATCTAGTTGACCTTCCTAAGGAACGTAAAACTTTTGGAATAAATGTATCCTTAAAGTTAAATGTAACATGGATGTGTTAATAGAATTACACAAAGAACGATTAGTCAAAAGATTTTACTCAAGAAGTTGGAATAAACTATGAGGATATTTTTTCACAAGTTGTGAAGTTTACCTCCATTGGAATAAATGTTTTAGCTATTGTTGCACATTTAGATCTATAATTAGACCAAATTGATGTGAAGACCAGTTTCCTCAGTGGAGCGAGAAAATCTACATGGAACAACCAGTAGGTTCCGTTGTTAAAGGTCAATAAAAGAAAGTTTGTAGATTGAAAAAATTAATATATGGCCTAAATCAATCTTCAAGGAAGTGGCACATGAGATTTCACAAGAAGGTGATGTCCTTTGATTTCACCATGATTGATGAAGATCATTTCATCTATGTGAAAAAGTCCAATTAAAATTTGTAATTCTTTCTCTTAACGTAAATGATATTTTATTAGCTGAAAATAATTTGGAGTATGTAAAACTGCCAAGTCATTGCTTTCAAAATCATTTGATATGAACGATATGGGTGAGACTATATATTGGGTGTTAAGCTACAAAGAGATTGTTCCAAGAAATTTTTAAGTTTATCTCAAGAAACTTATATAAAGAAAATTTTGAAACGTTTCTGAATGAATAATTGCAAATATATGGATACTTTGTAGTTAGGGGTGAAACTTTAAGCCTTGAAATGTGTTCAAAGACTCAAAAATAAAAAGAAGACATGTCTCGAGTTTCTTATTCTAGTGTTCTATTGAGTTTGACGTATGTTGTGATGTGTACTCACCCAGAAATTTGTTATTTTGTGAATCTAGTTAAAAGGTACCAATCCATCCTGGAAGAGGTTATGGGAAAGAAGTAAAGGGTATTTCAATATTTGAAGGGAACTGCAAATCATGCACTTTGTTAGAATGGATTTGATTTTTTCATAAGAGGGTTTACATATGTTGATTGGGCTGGTGATCGGAATTGTGGAAAATCAACATCCCATTATGCTTTCTTACTACATGATGGTGCTACTTCATGGAAAAGTAAGACAAAAACTTGAACAACTCTTTCGAACATGGAATCTGAATTCGTGGCTTGTGCGTCTGCTGAACAAGAAGTGGTTGGTTAAAGAGATTCTTTGAGCATTTGAATATTGCAAAGAATTCTAAGGGTCCCATGATTCTATATTATGATAGTCAAGAGACTATTGCATATATAATGGATCCTAAGTATCATAGCAAAACCAAATAAATTGACGTAAAGTATAATTTTGTTAGAGACATAGTGGAAAATGGGGAAATAACCTTGCAATACATTCCTATACATGAAATTATAACTGGTCCTTTTACGAAGGCCTTCTCTAGAGACTTGTTTGAAAAACATGTTAAGGCTCTAGGTGTGTGCAGGATTTGATGATACTTCAATGTTGTAAAATAACTTGATTTTTCTGATACTCTCTTCTAAATAATATTATTGAATTTATATTTAAATATAATATGCATGTGATCTTTTGTAAAATTATGTTTCGAACAAGTTGCGGATTGACTTTCTCACACGAGCAATCACCTTGTACATTGATAAACGTAAAGAGATGAGTTTCACCATTATATTATGACTTGTTTTATGAGTAGACAAGAGTTTTTCTAAGAAAATGAGTCTGAAGATCATTGTAAAGAGAAGCTCAAGTTATACATCTTGAGGTGTCTAGACCAAGATTTATCCGTTGTTTGAATGATAAAAGAATGAGACACACGTAACAATATAAGGTGAGAATATTGTACCACGTGTGTTAAGCGGTCAATGGAATAATGAAAGAATTGTTCCCTGCTTATTCATTCTGTGAGACCTAGAAAAGTTAAATTAACTTTTCACTAGAATACCCTTTGACCTTTTACTGTTTCTTGAAGTTTCAATTGGTGTTTCTACTTTAGCGTGTCCCTAATAGCCACGAGTGATTCAGCAATGCAGTATATGTCTAGGAAAGCAGTTAATATGAAATTGATGAATTCAAGTAGAAACGGAAGACGATTAATGAAATATTAAACATGTATACACAAGCCGACTATTTCATTAACCATATTGGTATAAAGTGTAATTAAGTGTATAAAGTTAAAAATGAACTCGAGTTAATTTCCTCAAAAGGATAAAGGATCAAATAAGTAACTGCTGAACTAGTGAATGAAGTCCGGGGTGTTGTGAGTAATAATATTCTCATATAATCTTTGAATTCCTTCCACATGTGTTCGATTGAATTTCTATGTAGGGCTTGTAAAACCTTAAGAGTAAGTTCTTTTGATACTCACATATCAAACAAACTATTTGTTGTATCAATTGGGTGTCTTATTAATGTTGTACTGATTTGGGCCTTGCCCATCATGTGTGAAGTGGGAGATGATAGATTTCGGGTAACATTTCATGGGTCATTAATCGCCCATGTGAACTGATCCAATTCAACCCATTTTGTTTTCTCTGGAAATATGAGGATAATTAAAGTTAGTTATCTACTTTAAATTTTTTTTAGAGGGAATAATTTTTTTTATTAACCAATCCACTCCCTTTTAAGAAGGGAATGTTTTCTTCCCTCAAAATTAAGTGAATGTAAAAAAAAAATTCAGAAGCAGAAACAACAAAAGAGAGAAAGACATGAAATTGAATTTTTCTTTTTCCTTAACAAAACACTAAAAAAAGCATTAAGTTTTGTGAAAACATAAACTTTGTCTCCTAGTGATTCAAATAAAGGATTTGAAACATTACTTTCCGTTCATGATTTAATCGGCCGCAATAAGGTACATACATATTCTATTGTATCTTGCTTTTATATGTAAATTATAACAACCTAAAGTAAAAAAATATAAAAACGGATGATTCGTAAAAAAACATAGTATATGGTAAAAGTGTAAAGCATGTTAACTTTTCAGGCTTACGAATTTTGATGACATAATTAATGTGCTTGACATTTATAAGAACCCGCATGTTAACTTTTCAGGCTTACGAATTTTGATGACATAATTAATGTACTTGACATTTATAAGAACCCCACATGGTCTATATAAAGGGTGTGTTTGGTATGAATGTTTTCCATGAAAAATCTTTTCTTGAAAAACAAGTGGATTTCTGATTTATTTTTTATGTTTGATTCATAAGTAGGAAATATTTATTGAAATATATCATTTAGTATTTTGTTTGTGAATGAAAAATACTTTTCAGAAAACATCTTTAACTTTTTATTTGAGAATTTTTTTTAGGAAAATAATTCCTAACTAGGAAACCAACCTAGATAATCGATTAAGGACTTAACCCCGCCACATGAACTATGACAAAACCCGACGATCAATTCGAAATCCGATACTAAAATTTAAAAATATATCGACTTTTAAATTATTTTATTTGTGTCAAAATACTTATCCGAACTTCAAGGCGGTAGGGGCCTGAGTGTATGGGGTATAGGGTCTGGTGAGGTTACAAAATAAATTTTTTCTATTGAGTATTTTTTAAAAAACCAAATTTTTTTGAAAAGTGGGAGGCGGTGGGGTGGGCTGGTAGGAGGGTTGGGGTAATTTATTTTTCAAATTTGATAATACTTCT
>NC_028637.1:71380239-71395686 GCF_001406875.1 Solanum pennellii | reverse complement strand
GGGGTGGTTAATTTCGAATTGTATTTTTTTTTAAAAAACAAACTTTAAAATAATTGGGAAGTTGGTGGGAGGGGAGGTGTGTCACGCCTCAAGCCTACACCCTTGATGTGTCTGACAATCGAGAACCAGCTCTGATCCCCAAATGAACCCTTGACCTGACTGACTACTTAGGGAAGACTCATTAAAGAAATAGTAGGCTTAAAAAAGAATTTGATCTCAAAAGAAAACTAGCCTCGAATATATGAAAGTACTCATTGCAATAATTATATAGTTTGCATAACATTTTTAAAGGAAGAAAGTATCGAGAGACTCATAGACTTATTCTATCCATTAAAGATGTACTATTAAATAAGGATGCTGAGACAAGATCCACAATATCTCAAAACTACTAACTGGAATACCCATTGATCACGTCTTTTCATCTACAAAGATAATGTAATAGAACAAATTGTTATAAAATAAAGCATGTGCAGTATAATAAAATGATAAAAAGAAAGAGAGAGAAAGAGTAGTAGTAACTAGTAATTAACTTTGTCTTTACTATTTTTGTGTTTTTCACATACTTATGATGAGAACTAATAGCCTATTTAAAAGCCCCGTGAATTCTATAAAGTGTAAAATTGCCAGTACAATGAAACGAACAATATGTTTTATTGATTATAAACTAAGTGTATATATATATTCTGTACAACTTCTACAACAAAGAGATAAACTAAGAAAAAAGTAATACTTATCTGTAACCTATATACAAGGAGGAAGTTGCAACAAAGTCCTAAAGAGAATACACTACTAAAATTTATGCGTTATTACGCCCCCGCAAGTTGGTGGCGTCAACAACACCTAACTTGGAAAATTGTTGGACAAAAGAAGCTCTCGAAAGAGGTTTTGTGCATATGTCAGCCACTTGATCAGCTGAGTGAAGGCGGTGAACTTCAATATCCTTGTTCTGAACTTGTTCACGAACAAAGTGAAAGTCAATGACGACATCTTCATCCTACTATGAAATACCAGATTTGAACAAATGTAAGTGGTGTTGATGTTGTCACAGAATACCTGTGGAACTCCCGTAAGTGAAAGTCAAAGTTCATGAAGAATATATGTGATCGAGTTGATTTCTGCAACAACAGCAGCCACAACTCTATACTCAGTTTCTGTAAAGGACCGGGATACGGAGCGTTGTTTCTTGGAGACCCAGGAAATTGGTGTTGCCCAGGAATGTGATAAAGCCAAAAGTAAAAGTGCAATCATTTGGATCACCAGTCCAATATGAATTTGAATAAACAACCAAACGATAATATGGAGCTTTGGCAATCTGTATGCCATATTGGCAGGTGTGACGAAGATAACAGAGTAATAGCTTGACTGCTTTCTAGTGAGAGTAATAGATAACAGAGAGCTTGCTAATTTGAAGGCAATATTCGAGCGTGTAAAGAATAAGTAGTTCAACTTTCCAATTACCCGCCTATAAAGAGTACCATCAGCCGAAGGACCATTCACTGAAGTTGTCAAAATGGTAGTTGAGGTCATAGGTGTAGGAGCTCCTTTACTGTCTAGCATGCAAACATCACCTAAAAAATCCATAATATTCTTGTGCTGGGACAAAAAAAGAGCAGAAGTAGAGGAGAGAACCTCAACACCCAAAGAATAATGAAGCTGTCCAAGGTCATTAAAAAAGAAACGAGTGGAAAGACCATCAATTGTATGACGTACTCCACGAATCTGATTTCCAGTGATGATTATATCATCCACATATATAATAACATAAACAGTGATTCCATAATTATGCAAAATAAATAAATAATAATCAGATTGGGACTTGACAATTCCAACAGCTAGCAAAAAACTTTTGAGTTCATTGTACCAAGCTTGGGGGGCTTGTTTCAAGCCATAAATTGCTTTATTCAAATTAGATACATAGGTGGAGAGACTTTGATCTTCAAATCCCGGTGGATTCCTCATATACACTTCTTCCTCAAGGCTTCCTTCACTACAAGAAAAACTTTTATTTAAGACCAACATTCAGGGAAGAGTTAATAATCTAGTCTTAAAAAATACATGTATTAGGACAAGATTATATTCTTTTCCCTGTTTCAATATGTTATTGTGAGGGTTCAAAATCTAGTCTTTAAAGAAAGTTCTAACTGGTCCCAAAATGTAAATATAGTTGTGAGAAGAGGCAAAAAGAGCATTTTCATTTTTTCACAAAACTATCAGGCGCCAAAACATAACCTAATTAGTCACTTCATATTATTCAGTATACAGAAGCCCTAAATTGAATTCATCATAAATATTTTAAAATATTGTCCCAAAAATAGCCATATCCAATATGCTTTTATTGAAAATATTTTCCCAACGAATGGAACATTTATTAGCAGTGACATTTCAGCCGGCCGCCAGGAACTCTCCGCAATTAACTACAGAAACTAAGGCAATAAGAGCAATATTGCTTCAGGAAATTCCCCCATATGTGGTTCGATGAAAGCACGATTCAACATAAAGAGGAGGTTTCAGTCTTTGAGTCAATTAGGGTCTTGCCCGTACCGGACTTTCCCTTAGTAAAGGCTACAATTTTCAACCCTTAACGGTAACCCAATTTCATTTGCAAAGCTGTCATACACCCACATTCATATGCTAAAACTTTGATTTGGTGGATTTTAGGTTTTGTAGTTGAGAGGACTAAAGCTTGAACTTCAAATTATTCATATTAACCAAAAATAAGTATACAACTTCTTTATGTTTGATGTAGAAAGCTCTAATTTTATTGTTATTTATAAGATGGTTATTGATGTGATTTTTCTTGAATATGATTCACTTACTCTTTTCATTTTATTTTTGTTATGAATTGTATAATATACTAGTATCTGGAATTTCATGAGTATGTTTTTTTGGGAGGTTAGGAAATAAATTTTTATAATTGGACTCCCTTTGTCAAGTGATGGAAAGGAAACTCTAAAATCTAACAAAGTTCAGTGTGTTGTTGGTAGGTGCTGTTCGAGTTGCTCTAAGGTAGTAATCATATTGCAGTTTTTGTTTGTTATTGTTTTCTTTATGAAATAAGGCTAAATAATGAAAAAAAAACATAAGTTACAGGCTAAATGGATAATAATCCCTCTTCTGTTTGTTGATCTTGTATGGCAATGTGGGCCAATTTCAATATGCTGGTTTTAGAGTGATCAAGTTGGTTGTGAAGTATGTTGTGATGTTGCATTCTATACCTAAGTAGATTAAAGTGCTACTGACCTTGCATATTTGTTTAATTTTACAAGGGTCTCTCTCTAGTAAATAACAGAGGATAGATGTTCGACTCATCTATGAAGAGATTTTTAGATGGGATAGTTTAAGTCATTCAAACTGCAAGAAGGTATCATGCAACATGAAGCACTCACTTGAACAAGAAATCATTTCCAGCCTTGAAGCTTAGTACATCTCTTTAAGTTTAATGAAAAGAGGATTTCCTGCCTTGAAGCTTAGTACATCTCTTTAAGTTTAATGAAAAGAGGACAAATCAAATATTCCGAAGTCTATTGGTTGAAATATCTATAAAATGTTTACTTGCTATGCTTTAGTCACCAAAACTGTTCTGATTATTACACACTGGGGCTACTAGTTAATTTTCCTATTATCGGAAACCTTTGAGTTAGTGTGCTTTGGCTTTACATTCTTTTTATAAGTTGGTTTTACAAATTATTGATACTAAGTTCATCTTTTAGTTCACTAGTAATTATCTCATGACATGTTTAAATTCATTTTCTAAGTGGCCAGCGACCTTATACAATAATTTGTCATCTGAAATGTCGTTTATGTCCTTTTAGGGGATGGAGAGTATATCTGCAAGAAGTGTACAGAACAGCAATCGATGCAATGAGTTGCATTGTTGATACGTTATAAATTCTTTTGACTTATTCCTTTATTTGTTGAACATGCTGCAGAGATTTGTGATGAAGCCAATTTAGGTGGTAGGTCATGAAGTTCTACCCTCCTCTGTCTGTTGATTTCTATCTAATCAGTTCTCTAGTATGCCTCCTCTTTTGCTTAAATTGTGTTAAGTCTCTTTCTTGTTTATTTGTTCAAATTTCTCTTTATATTCTTCTTCATTACCTGGTTTTTTCTCTATTCATATGCAATCATCTAGTTGCTTTAATTTCCATAGGAGGCACAACAAGTTAGTATTTTATGAAACTATTGATAATATACTATAGAAGGAATATATGCATCTTATGCCTTGAAAAAATCCCATTGACACGAATTGATCAAGACTAAGACCACACTTAGATTTTATTGCACCAATGTCAATAATGTAAAAAGTATATTAATCCACTGGATATAGTTTATATGATTAAGCCAAACAAGAGGGATAACTCAAAAGAACCTTTATATATGTTTTAGCGAGAAGTTGATCTATTGACCGAACTTCTCCAATGAAAGCACCATTTGTCAGAATTCCACTTTTTTCCTCCTATAGTTCCTCTAGTGTATAAAATCGAGCAAATATTAGTCATTTTTAATGATAAAGTTCATGATCCAAACATTCCTATATAGGTAACAGAATGCAGATCTTATCATATGACATCTACATCATTAACATTTGTTCGAACTCTTCACATGAGAAGGAAGCTACTTATTTTTCCTCGGCTGCACTTTTTTAGTGCAGAAAATGTTTTCAATGTTAACAACGGCTTGAGGTTCTTTGAGAAATCCTTATAATATTTGTTATAATCCTCTGTGTTCTCTGTAATTTTAATGAATATATTAACACGGTTTTCTCCAAACTCTGTCAAATAACCTTCATGATTTTTTCTCTAATGTAACATACCTTTGAAGATGTTAAGAGGAAGTTCTTATTAATACACAATTCCCTTCATAAATTAACCTTTCCCAATAATCGGATAATTGAAACAAACATCAATCTGCTTTTAATATACTTGGAATAAATCGTGATGGTAACTGTTCTTCCTTCTTTCTCTACTATAAATACATTTCTCCTCATACTTATTAGACATTCTTTTGATTCATTTTAAATTTTACAAGAACTAGTTGCTTAACAAAGGAACAAATAATTAACTGCTGCACATTTTCACTGCTGCACATTGTTTTTTTTCTCTATTTTCTAACACTTCTCTGCATAACTATCAGGCATGTTGTTGTTTCTTTCACTTACATTAACAAACATCAACTCTTAATTGAGGAACCATAATTTAACTAGACTTCTTGCACTACTGCACATCTTCTTCTTGCTTTATTTTCACATACTTTTCTACGCAACTGCATCAAACAAACTTTGTGAAACATTCAAATAGTAATTTCAAAGAACTGACCTCAAATTTGCAAAGAGGAAAAGGTCATGAACCAAACAACGTCACAGTGACCTTTGTGCACATGTTTATGGGAAGCTGTAAAATGGAATTTGTAATTTCGAGTGCATTTTTAGTTAATTCTTGGTTTTGCGGGTTCAATCGAGTGCTTCTTGACTTTCAATATGAAAAATCAATCATATTGAACTTCTATGACATTTTTCTTTATGTTATTGGAACTTGTTGAAGTTTCTGTAGAATTGATGAATTCTACACTTCTTTTGCACTGAGCACTTTAACTAGTTCTATTATATGCTCATAGATATCATTATAAACCAATAGATATTTATGATTTTAGTAAAATTTTGTTCTTACAAATTTTTGAAGATTGAAGTTACAAGTCAAGATTAAAGTTTAGAAGATGCACAAGCTCATTATTATTTTGCTAAGAACGTTATGTAAAACTTGATAGCATAGTCTATCTTTGGATGCTAATTGATTTAAGTGTTTTTATTTGAAAAAATATTTAAACTATATCAATCATCATTTTGTATTGAATTTTTTATTTAGTTATGAAATTAATTAATTTTATGATATGAACTTGATGTACAATTGGTGGTAAATGAGAGGACTAAGTACTTGCTCCTCTCTAAATGTTAATATATGCTTGGCTAGTTGGTCATCTGTAAATGTTAAATTAGGACAAGGAGTATTCTTGTCTCTAAATATTAATCTAGGACCAGGTAATTACTCTTCGCAAAAAAAGTTTAATGGTCGCAAATAACTAGTTTTCAAATATGAAATTTGCCTATTTGGGACGGGATTTACGGTCTCTAAATGTACATCAGCGACCATATTAGGTGCCGTCTCTAATAACATTTAACGACCATATATAAAATACCGTCGCAATACACCTTTAGCGAAGAAGCCTTTTAGTATGAGTCACAACCAATATTTTTCTATCACAATAGTCCTTTTGCGACCATATTTGGACATTTAGGGACGAGATTTCCCTTCCTTAGAGGTAGTTTTTCTTGTAAAGCTTGTAAGAACGCATTATTGACATCAATCTGATGGATTGGCTAGTTGTACTGCGTTGCAATGGTAAGCACCAACCGAAAAATAACTAGTTTGGCTACTAGGCTGAATGTGGATGGAAGTCTAAGCCTAGACATTGCGTAAATTTCTTTGCAACAAGACGAGCTTTATACCTATCAATGTAATCATCAAATTTATGTTTTATACGAAACAACCACTTGCACTCAACCACATTCATCGAAAGAGTAACTTTTAGGATTTTAATATTTGTGAAAACATAAAAAATTGATGCATTCATAAATCCTATCAATTATTCATGATCGTAAAACTGTAGAATTTTCACAAAAATCTATTACTATGATAATTCAATCAAGACATACCCGAATCAACCATAGTGATTTTCAAGAATCTTGACTAGAATTGAGAGAAAGTCTTTTCTTTCTTTTCTTTCTTCAGAAGTTGTTCCTCTCTCTTGCCTTATACTTTTTCAATAGCTTTGCTGGATAAGATTATAACTTTATGGCAGAGAGAGAATCCTCTAAATAATAGTGTTTTTCACATCATTTCCACCTTTTCATCATGGTGAGTAGTGGAGATAATGGGTAATTTTAAAACTACAAGTAACTCCCCACTTAATGGGTAGTTGAAAGAGGTAATGAGTAGTAAAAGACTTAATGGGTATTTAGAAGTTACTAAGTAACTTCCCCACTTTTCAACTTCTCCACACATATAAGTAATTTACNTATATATATATATATATATATCCAATTAGAATTAGAATTTATTTAGTAACTAAATATTAACCCAAAATAATATTGACGTTAGTCATAAATCTAACACATGTGGGTCACAAAAATAAAATTCCCCCACTTGGCACATATAGTATCATTCACTTAATAGTTTGATAAGAATTTCAATTATAATGTGCACATATACTAAATCCAACATTATTTGTTGTTAGTAAATAAATCAAATAATATGAGTTATGACGGTTGTATACCACTTTATTTGGCATAGTCCCTTCCATGAACTACAATATTAGTCTATTTCCTACAACAACCTTTCAAATACATATGGGTCCACAGTAATATTTTACTTAGAATATATTTATCTAAAACAAAATTGTCAGCATCATTCTCAACATAACGTATACAAGAGAAAATAAGTTATAACAACAACATATGTATAGTTGAGCTGAAAGTGTCAATTGCTCAAAAACATAATAAAATCTTTACAAGAATCATCCATTTCTAGCTATAAGACCCATTTTTTCAACATGTTCAACAAATGTTTTGGGCGGTAATCCTTTCATCAAAGGATCAACTATAATAAGTTTGGTGATAATATGTTCAATTGTCACTTTATGTTTTTGGACTTCTTCCTTAACTGAAAAGTACTTAAATTCCATATGTTTGGAACCCCTAGAATACTTGTTATTGTTAGAGAAGCAGTCGTGGCAGCAACAACAACAGACTGCTTCACACTCTTCCATGATATTGCTCCTCCAGCTAACTAAAACAAATATCCAAATGTGGATTTTTTTGTATCCACACAACCATCATAATCTGAATCTGAATATCCAATCACATAAGATGATCAGATCTTCTATAACTGAGGATATGATCTTTATTTCCTTGCAAGTATCATAACACTTTCTTCGCAACTTTCTAGTGATCCATTCCTTGATTACTTTGATAACAACCTAACATTCCAACAACGAAACTGATGTCTGGTCTCGTACATGTTTGGGTATACATTAGACTCCCAACTATTGATGCATAAGGAATATCATTCATTATCTTACGTTCCAATCCATTCTCAGGACATTGATTGAGACTAAATTTATCTCATTTCTGAATTGAAATGGGACTTGACGAATATTTTTGCCATCCAAAATCTCTCTGACACTTGATTAATAGAGTTTTTTCTGAGAAAAACCTAATAATCCTTGTGATCTATTTCAAAATATTTCTATCCCAATCACATAGGATGTCTCCCCCATATCTTCCATTTCTTAATTGTTAGATATATATCTCTTCGTATCGTGCAATAAACCAAGATCATGAGTAGCAATCAAGATGTCATCAACGTAAAGGACTAACATAATGAACTTACTCCCATTAACCTTCAGATATATACACCGATCAACAATGTTTTCATTAAATCCAAAAGTTACAATAGTTTCATTAAACTTAAGATACCATTGTCGGGAAGCTTCATTAAGTCCATATAATGACTTCTTAAGTTTACATACCATGTGTTCCTTTCCTTCACAAGAAAACCCCTCAGGTTTATTCATATAAAGTTCTTCCTCGAAATTTCTATTTAGAAAGGTTGTTTTCACATCCATTTGATGTAGCTCTAAGTCATATGATCTACTAAAGCCATTATAATTTTGAGTGAATCTTTTCTAGAGACTGGTGAAAATATTTCTTTATAGTCAATGTCATTCTCTTGAGTGAAACCTTTTGCAACAAGTTTGGCCTTGTGACTTTCGATGTTGTCACTTGAATCACGTTTGGTCTTAAAGATCCATTAATACCCAACTCTTTTGCAACCTTCTGGTAATTAAACACGGTCCCATATTTCATTTTGTTCCATAGATTTCAACTCATCTTTCATAGCATTTATCCATCTATCAGAATTATTACTTTTAATAGCTTGTGAAAATGACAATGATCATTATCAATTCCCAAGTCAATTTCTGACCCGTGTAAATATACCAAATATTCATAAGAAATAGCAGATCTCTTTTGTCTTTGAGATTTTTTTAATGCTACTTCTTGTGGTACATCGACTGAAGGTTTATTAATTATTGCTTCATTGAGATTAACAAGAGCATCAATTTTTTGTTCTTGTTAAATGTTAGGTTGTACAACAACTTTAGGAACAACATCTTTATAAGAAGTAAAAGGTAGAGGAACCCTCATGATAACTACTTTAATTTCCACTTTACGTGGTTCTTCATTCCCACTAACTTCACCATTCTCAATGACCTAGCATTTCCAGTTTCAACTATTCTTGTACCGTGATTAGGACAGTAAAATCTATTCCCTTTTGATTTTTTTGGATAACCATTGAAGAACCCACTGATTGCTCTTGAATCCAGTTTTTTTTCTTGTGGGTTATAAACTCTAACTTCTGTCGGGCAACCCAAACATGCTGGTGCCTTAAACGAGGTTTCCTACCAGCCCATAGTTCAAAAGGAGTCCTCAGGACTGCTTTACTAGGAACCCTATTAAGTAAGTATACGACAATCCTTAAAACATACATCCACTATGAAAGAGGAATAAATTAATTACTTAACATACCCTAACCATGTCCATTAATGTACAATTACGCCTTTTTGCTACACCATTTTGTTGTGGTGTTCAAGGTATTGTGTATTGAACACATATGCCCTGCTTTTTGAGGAATTTAAAAAATGGACCTGGGTGTTGTCCATTTTCATCATCTATTCCATAATATTCACCACCCCATTTGACCTGATTATTTTCACCATTCAATCTAGTAATCTTTCAACCTCAATAATGAAGACCTCTATGACATTTATTGCTTGAGATTTTTCATGTAACAAATAGACATATCCATAACGTAAAAATCATCAATAAAAGTGATAAAATATTTTTCTTTACTGAAAGATGCAATATCAAAAGGACCACATATATCAGTGTGAATAATTTACAAGAAGTTGTGTGCTTCTTGTGGTTCCTTTCTTTGTGTGTCTTTTTTGTTTTCCTTTAATACAATCCACAGAAATGTTAAGTTCTATAAAATCCAAATTTGAAAGAATTTCTTTCTTAACTAATCTTTCTAATCTTTCTTTGATATATGAGCTAAACGTTTGTACCACAAGACAGAAAAATTTTCATTCACCAAACTTCATTTGGTTCCAACATTGTGATGCAGAGTTAAGAGTGTTTCGGCAAATAGATTATCAAGATTCACTTTGTATTAGTTATAACAAAGAGTACCACTACCAATGAAATAATTATGTTTGAACAAACTAAAACATCCATTACTGAAATTAAAAGAGTATTAGTCTTATCGAACTTTGACAAAGAAACTAAATTTCTTGAAAGAGAAGGAACATAACAAGTTTCAAGTAAATCTAAGTGATACCAGTATCAAAGATCAAACGATAAGTTCCTATAGCTTTTAACTGGAGCCTTCACTCTATTCTCCATATACACATATCTTTCCTTTTGGTTTATGGTTTGTATTGTAAGGAATTCCTGCATCGTATTAGAAACATGAACAGTACAAACAGAGTCAATCCACCAAGTAATATAAGGAACTACAATTATATTTGGTTCGAGACATGTAAAAGCACTAGGCGTACGTCTCTTCTCAAGCCATGCCTTAAATTCCAGGCAATCTTTCTGAATGTGTCCAAATTTTCCACAAAAACGAAATTTATCATTCTTCTGTTCTTTCTTATGTACTTGAGAGGAGGACTCATTAAATTGTGGTGCCTCTGTTTTCCCTTAGCATGTTTCTTTCCTCTCTGTCCAACTCCTTGATGATTTACAAAGTTGATAGAGTGTGTTCCTTGATATTGAGCCTTACTTCCTCCTGAACCAACATTCCGTGCAATTCATGCACGTTCCATTTGTCTTTCATGGTGTTGTAGTTCATTTGGAAAGGGCTTCACTCAGACGGTAATCAGTTGATAATGAATTTTACAAGGACATTTTCTTCCACTTTCATTCCCAAAGACTTAAGTCTTACTGCTATGTTTGTCATTTCAATGACATGCTCATGCTTGGTACGTGAACCATCAAATTTCATGGTGGTCAAAGTACCCATTAGTGTCCCAGCAAGAGACTTATCAGCAGTTTTGAGAGGATTCTTCCATGAATTTCAGAAAATCTTTGCATTTTTCAGTTTTGGGGAGGTGTTGCTTGGAAAGTTCATTCGCATAAAAATTATGACTAATAAGTTAGATTGATCCTAGTGCTTATAATAATACATTTCTTTAGTACTGCTAGTTTCAGTAATAACAGTTGGCTTCTCACCGTAAAGTGCAACATCAAGATATAAAACTCAAAGATGGAATTTGCTATGTTCGCACCAATCTGAGAAGTTACGATTGTTAAAGTTCGTAACAGAGGTAGAGTGTGAATGAAGAGCAAATGCTGGAAATATAATATGCTCATTTGTTAATACTTTGAGTTATGAATTTTAAACTTACTATCAAATTCAGAAATGATTTATAAATTCTTAAATTTATATTGATGTCCTCCTTTGGGTGAAACATCAAAATACAATTTTAGACATAATGATGCTTAAATGTGAATTTAATGTAATTCAATAATTTTTAATGTATCAATCAATAATATTTATTATCTTTGGATAAATATATAAAACTAACGACACATCTAAATTATCTCTTTAATATTCAATGGTTATAAAAATGATATAATCAACCTTTGGGTGATTCGTAAATATCTTACAACAAAAACTTTCAATATATCCATAAGTGTTATATCAATTATAAACATCAAAATAATGGATAATTGAATATGCGTTTAATCATTATTATTTTGAATTAATTCTTCAAAGATTAGACTACTTTGATGATTAACAAATCTTATATACATAATTTCAAAATAAACAATTCTATGAAAAATTACTAGTTCTTAAATCAGACTCTTGATACCACATATAAGGATTTTAATGATTGTGAAAACATAAACAATCTATGCATTCATAATTCTATAAATTATTCATGATAGTAGAACTATAGGATTTTCACATAAATCTATTACTATGATAATTCAATCAAGAATACATACCCGAATCAACCATAGTAATTTTCAAGAATCTTGACTTGAATTGAGCGGAAGTCTTTTCTTTCTTTTCATTCTTCAGAAGTTTTTTCGCTCTCTTGCCATATACTTTATGAATAACTTTGACGGATAAGACTATAAATTTATGGCGTATAGAGGACCCTTTAAATAAAAGTGTTTTCACATCATTCCTACCTTTCCATCATGGTGAGTAGTGGAGATAATGAGTAGTTTTAAAACTACGAAGTAACTCCCCACTTAATGGGTAGTTGGAGAAGAGGTAATGGGTAGTCGGAAGTTACTAAGTAACTTCTCCACTTTTCACTTCTCCACACATATAAGTAACTTCCCATATTTATCCAATTAGAATTAGAATTTAGTTAGTAATTAAATATTAAGCCGAAACAATATTGAGGCGAGCCATAAAAACTAACACACGTGGGCCATAAAACTAACAGTAACTAGAAACGAATTCCATGTACGATTCCTAACAAGTGCATCAAATTCATCTTGCATCGCTTCTTTCCAGTGAGGGTGAGGAAGTGCTTGTTTGTACGAGGAACAAAGGATGAGGAGTGTTGAACACTGACACTAAACTGCTTGGGTTTGAGGCTATTTGTTTTGGAGCGTGTGACCACAGGATGGCTTGAAGTTGTCACCACGGGTGAAGGATCAGAAAGAAAGTGTAGGTTGGGAAGGGTTATTGGCAGATAATTGAGAAGGTAGTTGGTGGGAGTAATAGGGGAAGGGAGTGGTAACACTCAGGTACTTAGTTGTTGGTGATTTTTGCGTTGATAAGTGATTAATGGTTTGGGTGACGCTGAGGTATGAGTATTATCTGGTAGTTGTGTAAAGGTATTTGGCAATGATGAAGAGGATAAAGTCAGAGAATTACCTAATGCAACAGAGACACCTTCTGATCTGACAGGCATTTAGTTGAGCAGTAGAGGGTGCACGGGCAGATCATTTGGGAGGGGATGAAAAGAACAGAAACTTAGATGGTTTATTAGTCACAGGTAGAACTTCGAAACAAATATCCCAAGCGATATCAGTGCTCTGTTATTAGATTCAAAAAAATATTAAAAAAGGATAAGTGTCTTCCAAAAACTGAACATCCCTAGATAAATACAATTTATTTTTGAGGGGATCAAAACATTGGTGGCAGTAATGTTTATTATAAAAGCCCAGATACACACAAGGAGTTTATTTCGCCTCTAACTTATTTTTGGCATATGGTTTGAGCCACGGGTAACATAAGCAACCAAAAAACTCCAAGTTATTCATACTTTCGAGCCTCCTGAAATAAAATTTCATAATGGAAATTATTTTGTAAATTTTGAGTGGTTAGACGGTTTATAAGGTAGACCGCTTGGTGACAGGAAAAACTCTAATAAGATGAGGGCAAGGAGGCTTGATGCAACAAGGTTTTGGCAGTCTCAAATACATGCCTATGGCTGCATTCAAATGATGCAACTCTTGAGGCGTGTAAGGTTGTGTAACTAAGTGTTCAATACCATAAGTTTTGAGATATGATGATAAACCTAGAAACTCACCACCACCATCAGTATAGAGAGACTTAAATTTAGCTTGAAACAAACGCTCAAGTAAGGGATGTAAAGCTTGAAAGACATCAAGAACTTCCTTTTTTGATTTTATAATGAACAACTACACGTATTTCGTGTAGTGGTTAACAAATAAGACATAATGTTATGAATTGATAAAACAGGAGATGCCCCCCATAAATTAGTATAAAGTTTTTGCAATGGTCGCTGACTTTGTAATGAATTTTGAGAAAAAGGTAACCTGTGCATTTTATTAGAATAACACGAATTACAAATTGAAATTAGAAGAGAAAAATGATGTAAAATCGTGTTTAAAGTACAATTATTTGGACGGCCTAAACGCCGATGCCACAAGTATAGAGGAACAAAAACATTCCATTGAGGGGTATGATGTGCACTGCCCGATTGCCACTCGTATAGCCCATCTCGAATCTGCTCACGAAATAGAGACGCCCCCGTACTCAGATCCTTCACACATTAAGAAAAACGAAAGAATTTAATGGATGTATAGTTATCGCGACAAAATTTGGAAACAAAAAGAAGATTTTTTTATAGAATGAGAACATAAAGTATTGAGAAGCTTAAATTGCTGATACGATGCACTTAAGTTAGTGTTACCAGTATGAGATATTGGAATGGTGCTACCATCCCCGATTACTATCTCCTTTGGACCATGGTAGGTGTGCATATCAGTGAAGTTTTGGGCATTGGAGGCCATATGATGAGTGGCGCCTGTATCAACAATCCAAGGAGCCTATTGAGTTGGATATCAAGCAGTATTGTTTGCCCGGTCTCGTATGTGATCGTGTGATTGTGAGCTGCAAACCTTAGAAGAATGACCAGGGCGGTCACACAACTGGCACTTCAGAGTGTGGTCATAAAGATGTTATTGGTTATTGTTGCTAGCATGCCATGGCTGGAAACCCCTTGACTGGTTGGTGTTGGGGGAATTTTCATTTGAACGCCTATTAGAGTTATTTCTTTAGCGAGGATGCATGTTTGTTTGTTGTGCAATAGCAGCAGTAATGGGCGTTGAGAGTGGCTTCTTTGATTCTTCATGCTTGACGAAAAGTTCACGATCAACTAGCTTCTCATAAAATTCTAGATAAGAGATAGTAGAATCTCTTGCATAAATAGAAGCTCATATTTAACAGAATTCAGGTCCAAGTCCAATGAGAATTTTGACCTCTATATGAATATTCCATCAATTTGTGGACATATAAAGTATAAAATTGCCTTTAGAATGAAAGGAACGATATGTTTTATTGATTGTAAACTAAGTATATAAAGATTATGTACAACTTCTACAGAAAAGAGATGAACTAAGAAAATTGTAAGACTTATCTATAACCTATATACGAGGAGGAAGTTACAACATAGTCCCAAAGAGAAGATACTACTAAATTTGATGCGTTATTAAATTTAAGTTACTTGGCAATACAAATATCATAGTGTGTTGGCCTCATTACTTTCACACAATTGTTAGGTACAATGAATGGTCACATAGTCATCCACATACGTTTTACAACACTCCCCCTTTGATATTCATGTCTTAATAGATAGTGTGCTTCTTAAAACCTTATTAAGAAAATTCAATGGGAAAAAATCTCAATGAAGGAAAAACAGTAGACACATCTTATAATACGCATTAATAACTGCCTCATAAAAAAACTTCCTAGTAAAACCAGTAGGTGAAAACCTTGGTTAAGGAAAAAGAAAATATTGCAGTGTGTATTATACTCACCCACTCACCCCCCCCCCCCC
>NC_028637.1:71372183-71380194 GCF_001406875.1 Solanum pennellii | reverse complement strand
CCCCCCCCCCCCCCCCAAATTAAGACATCACTTAGCAACCCGAAGATGATGCATTCCAATCTTATATCTCGTCTTCTTAAAGGTTGAAGTTGATAATGCCTTGGTGAATACGGAGTGTTGAACATATGTTAAATCCTTCCTTTGAAGTTCATTAATATTCGTTTTATGATAAATGAGAAATATAGATAAAATATTTATATTAAAAATTATCTTTGAGATTCTTTATATCAATTATTAAAGTTGCTCAAAAGAATTAATTCTATGTTATTGTCCCATATTAAATTAGAATTAATAGTATTTTATCAAAAACTTTTCAAATAGTGATTTTTTGCCATGACAGTGAGTTAATTGTCATTATGACATTTATCAAATTGATTGTAAACAGATTTGAAGGAATATCTGACAATTGGATTAATAATCTTTATTTTAGTTACTACTCATTGAATGTCATTTTGTGCAACGATCTGGAGCTCTCAATTTGTTATCTCTATGGGGGATATTGATAAAATATCGTTCTCATATTAAAAAGTACAAGAATAATCTTTGGGATTCTTTATATCTATTATTAAAGTTGATCAAAAGAAATAAATATATATTATTGCCCAATATTATATTAGTCTTAATGGTATTTTATTCCGAATTTTTCAAACAATTATTTGATTTAATATGACAATAAATTAACTGCATTTATGACATTTATCAAATTGATTGAGCAAATATTTGATGAAATATTTGGTAATTAAGTCTATAGCCTTTATTTCAATTAATACTCATTGATTGTCAATTTGTGCAAAGATTTGGAGTTGTCAATTGTTAACTCTATAAATAGTAACGTTGTCATCTTAGCTAACAAACTAAAAAGGCATAACAAGAAATACATGTTTTCTTATTTTGTATTGCTTGATTTTCATCAAGTAAAATACATTTTTTTTAGGTTCTGGCTCCTAGTTTTAATACTAGAAGAGATTGTCAAATCCTGAAAAATACACCTTAACGTGTGAAATATCCTTAAGGAGAGTCTCATAGACAGACCTCAAATTAAATTAGGAGATTTTTGTGATTTTCAATATCTTCCAACATAATTTATCTTTTACATCTTATAATAATGTTAGTTTTCTAATTTACGAATTTGAATTCCCAATATTTTAATTGTTATATTGTAGATTTAATTCATGCTACTCGAGAAAACCAAGCTTATTACAATCTTCCGCTGGGAATTTTTTTTATGTTGTATACTTTACATGGGGTGAGATTCCGCAATTATTCAGGCGACAAATCTTCAATAAGTTTAATAAATATATGAATTTATTATTTTAATTAAAGCACTATATGTATTGTGATTCATTCCTAATGTGAGATATTTTGAAAATAATTTTAGGAAAAGTGTGTATTGTTTCCTCCTCATGGAAAGAAAATCACAACTAACTTGGAGAAAAGAGTAAGTCATAGGATATCAAACTTGTTTATAATGATCGCTAAAGTGGTAGGATTCCTAAGTGGTGTAAACGAAATATTTGTGAAGATCTTTGCCAACATTTAAATAGTCATAAGTTTTTTTTTAAGAAGAGGAACGGACAGAGAAACAAAACTTGAGCATTTATGAGAGGGAGATCCTAGGAAACACGAGGCGTTGTCAACATAGTGGAACAATAAAATTTATTTAATTTCAATGTGAAGTTTGAATTTTGACTCTAATGGCTGTTTACTAATATTTACGAATTTCATATATATTAGGGTAGTATAATTTAATTTTGTTATATTAAAAACTACTCAAGGGGTTTATATTGTAGCACACTGAAGTTATTTTTCAATTTGAGTTTCTGGTATGATTTTGTCTCTGCCTTAATATTTAATTTTAATCATGCTGAAATGAGAATATTTGATGAATAGAATAATCATTAATAACATATAAATAAAATATGAAAGTTGAATTCAATTTTTTTTTCTTAATCGAAGAAGGGAAAAACTAGGGACATAATTATTGCTTCACTTTTGACATTTTCACTCTTTTTTTTTTATGGAGAAACATTAATTTTATTCGATATTTAATATTATGGGATATAATTATTAATCATTTGATTCTTGAATGGTTATATCGTGGTATGTTTTTCAACCTTTTATGAACATGACATGTAAGGAATACAGAGTCGTATCCTTTATCATGAAATAGAAAATAAATTAAAATTTCAGCATCAAAATTATGATTGACACTAAGCAAACACCTATCCATGTCAATTGAACCAATATTCATCATATTAGATACCAAATAGCAATAGAAAATTTTGCTAAGAATCTCAGATAGCAGAAGCATCCCAATAGTTATGTAATCCATCAAGCAATATACAAATCAAAATAGAACATCCTCTATGAATAATAGTAGCATGAAAATAAATTCATGTCTAGAAACATTAAAATATCATAACATATCGCCCAAAATCTAGTGAAGGAGTATCTTATTCAAATAAAAGTACAAAGAGTCTAGGGGCATAACTTATAATACCTAAAAGAAAAAAAGAGGGAAAGATCAAAGGCTCCACCGCTATTAGTATGCATACCTACACTGGAAATACTATGTGTCTCAAACTAGGACAAAGAGGAACCAGTGTGGTACTTGAACTTGTAAAAGTAGAGAAACAACAAGGGTGATCATAATGTTTAACCATATCCCTAATTTCTCCTCTTCTTAAATAACTTATGATTTCTCAAATGTCGACATAGATCTTTCCAAATATTTGGCTTACATCACTTGGAAATTCTACCTTTTATGCGACCATTGAAAAACGAGTTTGCTATTCATGACATGCTCTTTTCTCATAATTAATTGTGATGTTCTTATCATGAAGAGGAATCCATACAAACTATCATAGATTTATTTTTAGAATCTATCACATTAGGGATGAATCACAAAACATATGTATAGTTAAAATTTAAATAATAAATTTATATATATCTTAAACTCATTGAAAATTTGTCTCTTGACTGATTGTGGAATCTCACCCCACGTCAAGTATGCAACATTAAAAAACTTTTCAAGAGTAGATGTAATAACCTTTTAAGTCTCTTGACATGAATTAGACCTGCAATATAATAATAAAAATATTAGGAGGTCAAATTCATGATTTAGAAAAAATAACACTATTGTGGTGAGCCACTGATAACCATCCATCTGCCTAGGCACTAGAGGATCCTAACCATGTAAAGTAGGGTGACGTTGTAGGGTCATTGAGGTATAGCCCTATATAGCAGTAATGATACAATCCGCCGTTATTCATGTCATCATGCACAAAATTTTAAAAACTTCGGAAATTTGGTGAAAGAATTTTAAAATCTGAACACAAGATGAATTTAGCTCATTTTGAAGTTGATTGGACCGACATCAACCCACTATAATGGGAGGCTTCCAACTATTGTGGTACTTGTATAGAGCCTTCACGACCACTATAGAGGGATGAAGGGAATTCAACAATCTAGTTATATAAAATTATAATTTTCTTCTAACCTTTGAAAGAAGAAAACACACGAGGGATGTTCTAAAACCCTACAAAGTCATCAGGGGCATGGAAGAAATGGAGCGTATACATATTACAGTGCAATGAGTTGAAAGCCCAAGGAATTTTTGTGCTCATTTATCATGGTTTGCTATCACGGAATCAGAGATCATGGGAAAGGTTCATCACTTGATGCGTGACACCCAAATAGTCTAGCTTTTTTACAAATTGAGCAAATAGACCTGTTTTTACCGCATTATTTATTGTAGCTTTACCAATATTACATGTATAGTCCTTCGGGCATGGAGTCTGAATGGTTAAACGTTGTTGAGATTGCTCCTAAGGTGGAAAAAATAAAATGGATAAAGGAAGGTTCTTTAGTTCTTGATTATTAACCTTGAGTTTTGTTGCTCAGGTGGTTGGTCGTAATCTAAGGTTAGGTGTTAGGAAATTGTGGGGTTATAACCATTTCACTTGTGGTAATAAGGGGAACAACTGTATACTCATAATGGTTTCAGTATAAGGCCATTTATATTGAGGTGATTTGTGTTGTCTAATATATGTGGGAGAGCTTATATACTGCTTTAGGGTATCATTTGTAATGCCTATAGGGGAAATCCAAGGAAAGGATATGTATTTGACATTATCTTGGTAATCTCATGTAATGAACCTTTTTTTACTTTAGTTGTGAGTTTCAAGCATTATTCTTCATCGTGATGGTGTTGTACATGAGTATTTGTGATTCTGATATGCTCGGTTCCCATGCAAGTATAGGAATACTAACAACAAAAACTTTCAATATATCCATAAGTGTTATATCAATTATAAACATCAAATTAATGGATAATTGAATATGCGTTTAATCATTATTATTTTGAATTAATTCTTCAAAGATTAGACCACTTTGATGATTAACTAATCTTATATACATAATTTCAAAATAAACAATTCTATTAAAAATTGCTAGTTTTTAAATCAGACTCTTGATACCACATATTAGGATTTTAATTATTGTGAAAATATAAACAATTCTATTAAAAATTACTAGTTTTTAAATCAGACTCTTGATACCACATATTAGGATTTTGATTATTGTGAAAATATAAACAATCTATGAATTCATAATCCTATAATTATTCATGATAGTAGAACTATAGGATTTTCACATAAATCTTTTACTATGATAGTTCAATCAAGAATACATACCCGAATCAACCATAGTAATTTTCAAGAATCCTGACTTGAATTGAGTGGAAGTCTTTTCTTTCTTTTCATTCTTCAGAAGTTTTTTCGCTCTCTTGCCATATACTTTATGAATAACTTTGATGGATAAGACTATAAATTTATGGCGTATAGAGGACCCTTTAAATAAAAGTGTTTTCACATCATTCCTACCTTTCCATCATGGTGAGTAGTGGAGATAATGAGTAGTTTTAAAACTACGAAGTAACTCCCCACTTAATGGGTAGTTGGACAGAGGTAATGGGTAGTCGGAAGTTACTAAGTAACTTCTCCACTTTTTCACTTCTCCACACATATAAGTAACTTCCCATATTTATCCAATTTGAATTAGAATTTAGTTAGTAATTAAATATTAAGCCGAAACAATATTGAGGCGAGCCATAAAAACTAACACACGTGGGCCATAAAACTAATAGTAACTAGAAATGAATTCCATGTACGATTCCTAACAAGTGCATCAAATTCATCTTGCATCACTTCTTTCCGGTGAGGGTGAGGAAGTGCTTGTTTGTATGTACGAGGAACAAAGGATGAGGAGCGTTGAACACTGATACTAACTGCTTGGGTTTGAGGCTATTTGTTTTGGAGCGTGTGACCACGGGATGGCTTGAAGTTGTCACCACGGGTGAAGGATCAGAAAGAAAGTGTAGGTTGGGAAGGGTTATTGGCAGATAATTGAGAAGGTAGGTTGGTGGGAGGAATAGGGGAAGGGAGTGGTAACACTCAGGTACTTAGTTGTTGGTGATTTTTGCGTTGATAAGTGATTAATGGTTTGGGTGAAGCTGAGGTCTGAGTATTATCTGGTAGTTGTGTAAAGGTATCTGGCAATGATGAAGATGATAAAGTCAGAGAATTACCTAATGCAACAGAGACACCTTCTGATCTGACAGGCATTTAGTTGAGCAGTAGAGGGTGCACGGGCAGATCATTTGGGAGGGGATGAAAAGAATAGAAACTAAGATGGTTTATTAGTCACAGGTAGAACATCAAAACAAATTTCCCAAGCGATATCAGTGCTCTGTTATTAGATTCGAAAAAATATTAAAAAAGGATAAATGTCTTCCAAAAACTGAACACCCCTAGATAAATACAATTTATTTTTGAGGGGATCAAAACATTGGTGGCAGTAATGTTTATTATAAAATCCCAGATACACACAAGGAGTTGATTTCGGCTCTAACTTATTTTTGGCATATGGTTTGAGTCACGGGTAACATAAACAACCAAAAAACTCCAAGTTATTCATACTTTCGAGCCTCGTGAAATAAAATTTCATAATGGCAATTATTTTGTAAATTTTGAGTGGTTAGACGGTTTATAAGGTAGACCGCTTGGTGACAGGCAAAACTCTAAAAAGATGAGGGCAAGGAGGCTTGATGCAACAAGGTTTTGGCAGTCTCAAATACATGCCTATGGCTGCATTCAAATGGTGCAACTCTTGAGGCGTGTAAGGTGGTGTCACTAAGTGTTCAACACCATGAGTTTTGAGATATGATGATAAACCTCGAAACTCACCACCACCATCAGTATAGAGAGACATAAATTTAGCTTGAAACAAACGCTCAAGTAAGGGATGTAAAGCTTGAAAGACATCAAGAACTTCCTTTTTTGATTTTATAATGAACAACTACACGTATCTCGTGTAGTGGTTAACAAATAAGACATAATGTTATGAATTGATAAAACAGGAGATGCCGCCCATAAATTAGTATAAAGTGTTTGCAATGGTCGTTGATTTTTTAATGAATTTTGAGAAAAAGGTAACCTGTGCATTATATTAGAATAACACGAATTACAAATTGAAATTACAAGAGAAAACTGATGTAAAATCGTGTTTAAAGTACAATTATTAGGAGGGCCTAAACGCCGACGCCACAAGTATAGAGGAACAAAAACATTCCATTGAGGGGTATGATGTGCACTGCCCGATGGCCACTCGTATAGCCCATCTCGATTTTGCCCACGAAATAGAGACGCCCCCGTACTCAGATCCTTCACACATTAAGAAAAACGAAAGAATTTAATGGATGTATAGTTATCGCGACAAAATTTGGAAACAAAAAGAAGGTTTTTTTATAGAATGAGAACATAAAGTATTGAGAAGCTTAAATTGGTGATACGATGCACTTAAGTAAGTGTTACCAGTATGAGATATTGGAATGGTGCTACCATCCCCGATTACTATCTCCTTTGGACTATGGTAGGTGTGCATATCAGTGAAGTTTTGGGCATTGGAGGCCATATGATGAGTGGCGCCTGTATCAACAATCCAAGGAGCCTGTTGAGTTGGATATCGAGCAGTATAGTTTGCCCGGTCTTGTATGTGATCGTGTGATTGTGAGCTGCTACCCTTAGAAGAATGACCAGGGCGGTCACACAACTGGCACTTCAGAGTGTGGTCATAAAGCTGCTATTGGTTATTGTTGCTAGCATGCCATGGCTGGAAACCCCTTGACTGGTTGGTGTTGGGGAATTTTCATTTGAACGCCTATTAGAGTTGTTTCCTTAGCGAGGATGCATGTTTGTTTGTTGTGCAATAGCAGCAGTAATGGGTGTTGAGAGTGGCTTCTTTGATTCTTCATGCTTGACGAAAAGTTCACGATCAACTAGCTTCTCATAAAATTCTGGATAAGAGATAGTAGAATCTCTTGCACAAATAGAAGCTCATATTTCACGGAATTCAGGTCCAAGTCCAATGAGAATTTTGACCTCTATATGAATATTCCATCAATTTGTGGACATATAAAGTATAAAATTGCCTTTAGAATGAAAGGAACGATATGTTTTATTGATTGTAAACTAAGTATATATAGATTATGTACAACTTCTACAGAAAAGAGATGAACTAAGAAAATTGTAAGACTTGTAACCTATATACGAGGAGGAAGTTACAACATAGTCCCAAAGAGAAGATACTACTAAATTTGATGCGTTATTAAATTTAAGTTACTTGGCCATACAAATATCATAGTGTGTTGGCCTCATTACTTGCACACAATTGTTAGGTACAATGAATTGTCACATAGTCATCCACAGACATTTTACAACACTCCCCCTTTGATATTCATGTCTTAATAGATAGTGTGCTTCTTAAAACCTTATTAAGAAAATTCAATGGGAAAAAATCTCAATGAAGGAAAAACAGTAGACACATCTTATAATACGCATTAATAGCTGCCTCATAAAAAAACTTCCTAGGAAAACCAGTAGGTGAAAACCTTGTAAGGAAAAAGAAAATATTACAGTGTGTATTATACTCACACTCTCACCCCCCCCCCCCC
>NC_028637.1:71331112-71371948 GCF_001406875.1 Solanum pennellii | reverse complement strand
CCCCCCCCCCCCCCCCAAATTAAGACATCACTTAGCAACCCGAAGATGATGCATTTCAATCTTATATCTCGTCTTCTTAAAGGTTGAAGTTTATAATGCCTTGGTGATTATGGAGTGTTGAACATATGTTAAATCCTTCCTTTGAAGTTCATTAATATTCGTTCTATGATAAATGAGAAATATAGATAAAATAATTATATTATAAATTATCTTTGAGATTCTTTATATCAATTATTAAAGTTGCTCAAAGAATTAGTTCTATGTTATTGTCCCATATAATATTAGAATTAATAGTATTTTATCAAAAACTTTTCAAATAGTGATTTGGTTTACCATGACAGTGAGTTAATTGTCATTATGACATTTATCAAATTGATTGTAAACAGATTTGAAGGAATATCTGACAATTGGATTAATAATCTTTATTTTAGTTACTACTCATTGAATGTCATTTTGTGCAAGGATCTGGAGCTCTCAATTTGTTATCTCTATGGGGGATATTGGTAAAATATCGTTCTCATATTAAAAAGTACAAGAATAATCTTTGGGATTCTTTATATCTATTATTAAAGTTGATCAAAAGAAATAATTATATATTATTACCCAATATTATATTAGTCTTAATGGTATTTTATTCCGAATTATTCAAACAATTATTTGATTTAATATGACAATAAATTAACTGCATTTATGACATTTATCAAATTGATTGAGAAAATATTTGATGAAATATTTGGGAATGAAGTCTATAGCCTTTATTTCAATTAATACTCATTGATTGTCATTTTGTGCAAAGATTTGGAGTTGTCAATTGTGAACTCTATAAATAGTAACGTTGTCATTTAGCTAACAAACTAAAAAAGAATAAAAAGAAATACATGTTTTCTTATTTTGTATTGCTTGATTTTCATTAAGTAAAATACATTTTTTTTAGGTTCTGGCTCTTAGTTTTAATACTAGAAGAGATTGTCAAATCCTGAAAAATACACCTTAACGTGTGAAATATCTTTAAGGAGAGTCTCATAGACAGACCTCAAATTAAATTAGGAGATTTTTGTGATTTTCAATATCTTCCAACATAATTTATCTTTTACATCTTATAATAATGTTTAGTTTTCTAATTTACGAATTTGAATTCCCAATATTTTAATTGTTATATTGTAGATTTAATTCACGCTACTCGAGAAAACCAAGGTTATTACAATCTTCCGCTGGGAATATTTTTGATGTTGTATACTTTACATGGGGTGAGATTCCGCAATTATTCAGGCGACAAATCTTCAATAAGTTTAAGAAATATATGAATTTATTATTTTAGTTAAAGCACTATATGTATTGTGATTCATTCCTAATGTGAGATATTTTGAAAATAATTTTAGGAAAAGTGTGTATTGTTTCCTCCTCATGGAAAGCAAATCACAACTAACTTGGAGAAAAGAGTAAGTCATAGGATATCAAACTTGTTTATAATGATCGCTAAAGTGGTAGGATTCCTAAGTGGTGTAAACGAAATATTTGTGAAGATCTTTGCCAACATTTAAATAGTCATAAGTTTTTTTTAAGAAGAGGAACGGACAGAGAAACAAAACTTGAGAATTTATGAGAGGGAGATCCTAGGAAACACGAGGCGTTGTCAACATAGTGGAACAATAAAATTTATTAATTTTCAATGTGAAGTTTGAATTTTGACTCTAATGGTTGTTTACTAATATTTACGAATTTCATATATATTAGGGTAATATAATTTAATTTTGTTATATTAAAAACTACTCAAGGGGTTTATATTGTAGCACACTGAAGTTATTTTTCAATTTGAGTTTATGGTATGATTTTATCTCTGCCTTAATAATTAATTTTAATCATGCTGAAATGAGAATATTTGATGAATAGAATAATCATTAATAACATATAAATAAAATATGAAAGTTGATTTTAATTTTTTTTTCTTAATCAAAGAAGGGAAAATCTAGGGACATAATTATTGCTTCACTTTTGACATTTTCACTCTTTTTTTTATGGAGAAACATTAATTTTATTCTATATTTAATATTATGGGATATAATTATTAATCATTTGATTCTTGAATGGTTATATCGTGGTATGTTTTTCAACCTTTTATGAACATGACATGTAAGGAATACAGAGTCGTATCCTTTATCATGAAATAGAAAATAAATTAAAATTTCACCATCAAAATTATGATTGACACTCAGCAAACACATATCCATGTCAACTGAACCAATATTCATCTTATTAGATACCAAATAGCAATAGAAAATTTTGCCAAGAATCTCAGATAGCAGAAGCATCCCAATAGTTATGTAATCCATCAAACAATATACAAATCAAAATAGAATATCCTCTATGAATAATAGTAGCATGAAAATAAATTCATGTCTGGAAACATTAAAATATCATAACATATCGCCCAAAATCTAGTGAAGGAGTATCTTATTCAAATAAAAGTACAAAGAGTCTAGGGGCATAACTTATAATACCTAAAAGAAAAAAAGAGGGAAAGATCAAAGGCTCCACCGCTATTAGTATGCATACCTACACTGGAAATACTATGTGTCTCAAACTAGGACAAAGAGGAACCAGTGTGGTACTTGAACTTGTAAAAGTAGAGAAACAACAAGGGTGATCATAATGTTTAACCATATCCCTAATTTCTCCTCTTCTTAAATAACTTATGATTTCTCAAATGTCGACATAGATCTTTCCAAATATTTGGCTTACATCACTTGGAAATTCTACCTTTTATGCGACCATTGAAAAACGAGTTTGCTATTCATGACATGCTCTTTTCTCATAATTAATTGTGATGTTCTTATCATGAAGAGGAATCCATACAAACTATCATAGATTTATTTTTAGAATCTATCACATTAGGGATGAATCACAAAACATATGTATAGTTAAAATTTAAATAATAAATTTATATATATCTTAAACTCATTGAAAATTTGTCTCTTGACTGATTGTGGAATCTCACCCCACGTCAAGTATGCAACATTAAAAAACTTTTCAAGAGTAGATGTAATAACCTTTTAAGTCTCTTGACATGAATTAGACCTGCAATATAATAATAAAAATATTAGGAGGTCAAATTCATGATTTAGAAAAAATAACACTATTGTGGTGAGCCACTGATAACCATCCATCTGCCTAGGCACTAGAGGATCCTAACCATGTAAAGTAGGGTGACGTTGTAGGGTCATTGAGGTATAGCCCTATATAGCAGTAATGATACAATCCGCCGTTATTCATGTCATCATGCACAAAATTTTAAAAACTTCGGAAATTTGGTGAAAGAATTTTAAAATCTGAACACAAGATGAATTTAGCTCATTTTGAAGTTGATTGGACCGACATCAACCCACTATAATGGGAGGCTTCCAACTATTGTGGTACTTGTATAGAGCCTTCACGACCACTATAGAGGGATGAAGGGAATTCAACAATCTAGTTATATAAAATTATAATTTTCTTCTAACCTTTGAAAGAAGAAAACACACGAGGGATGTTCTAAAACCCTACAAAGTCATCAGGGGCATGGAAGAAATGGAGCGTATACATATTACAGTGCAATGAGTTGAAAGCCCAAGGAATTTTTGTGCTCATTTATCATGGTTTGCTATCACGGAATCAGAGATCATGGGAAAGGTTCATCACTTGATGCGTGACACCCAAATAGTCTAGCTTTTTTACAAATTGAGCAAATAGACCTATTTTTACCGCATTATTTATTGTAGCTTTACCAATATTACATGTATAGTCCTTCGGGCATGGAGTCTGAATGGTTAAACGTTGTTGAGATTGCTCCTAAGGTGGAAAAAATAAAATGGATAAAGGAAGGTTCTTTAGTTCTTGATTATTAACCTTGAGTTTTGTTGCTCAGGTGGTTGGTCGTAATCTAAGGTTAGGTGTTAGGAAATTGTGGGGTTATAACCATTTCACTTGTGGTAATAAGGGGAACAACTGTATACTCATAATGGTTTCAGTATAAGGCCATTTATATTGAGGTGATTTGTGTTGTCTAATATATGTGGGAGAGCTTATATACTGCTTTAGGGTATCATTTGTAATGCCTATAGGGGAAATCCAAGGAAAGGATATGTATTTGACATTATCTTGGTAATCTCATGTAATGAACCTTTTTTTACTTTAGTTGTGAGTTTCAAGCATTATTCTTCATCGTGATGGTGTTGTACATGAGTATTTGTGATTCCGATAGCTCGGTTCCCATGCAAGTATAGGAATACTAACAATTGGCTACATTTACCACAATGGTATGAATACTAATGGTTGTCTTGAATACGACATATAGTATAAATACTAACATTTGTTGAGTTTGGTACCACTTGGTCTACTAATTGTTTACGTGTGGGTTCTATGAGAGAATAAGGTTGTTTATTGTTTAATATTTGTCACATGTTGGTGTATGAATGGCCGGATTTATGTTTAAGTGCTGGGATATGGTTATTGTATAGACTAGGCTTGCATGTTAAACATTATTATAATGTTTTAGGGATCATTAGTGGTCTAGATTACTGGAATGGTGTGGTAAACTATGTATGGATTTTATATGATCATATTGGACATTTTGTCATGTGAATGTTAACTCAGGATAAGGATTAGAGTCTAGGATATGTTACACTTGTGATTATATTGGTATGCTATTTGTTATCGAAGTGGTGTTTACTAAGTTAGGCATATGATCAAGAGGTTTAGTGCATGATTTAAGTGTTGGGATTGATTATGGTTGTCCAGTATTTTGAACGTGAGTCAATATGGATGAGTTTATCCAAGCAGCCTATTCAGGTATTGTTCGGAAAGGACTAGGGTGTGGACATGAGAACTTGAAAGAAAGTAGTAGGTTGGTTAATGGGGCTGATGGTGACCTTTTTTCACTGAATCATGGTGATAGGAGGGCTAAGTTTTTATTTGGTATTAAGGGTGGTATACCAGGTATGCTTGGGAAGCCTTAGGGTGGTGTATATATATATATCCTTGCTTGTGGTGGTGCGATTACTCTGATCCGTCACTGAAAACCTTCTCTTTTCTACATATGTCACATTTAAGTATTCCAAACTTGGTCAATCCGGAAGAGATTCTGCACAGAGCATTCGACAGAAAAAAAATCCTGAATATGAGTGCAATTATTGTCATGATTTTGTTCATCTTTAGATTCATACGGAATTTATTTGATGCAATGTTGTATATATTCGAAGGTTCTTGTGGCTCTCCAGTGTACACGCAAGTGTACGTGGTCGCACTAGTAATATATATTCTTTTAGAAATGAGTTATCGTTCCCAAGGAACTTATGATAACCTTATATTCAACACTTAATTCTGCAATTAAAGATAGAAGTAACTATTTCAAGAGTTGATGATTTATGATTAACTACGACTAATATGAAATAAATGGAAGTATCCAATGGTAAACGACTTTGATATAATGTTTCGATAAAGCTTAAATGAAATTCAAGGGCTGTAGTATATAATGAATATCACGTATCATATTATTGGCTTAGAACTAACTTCAATTGCCAAATTACTGGTTTGTAGGGTTGATAGTATGATCCATGTTACACACCTCTCATCGCCTACCCAGTTATCTATCAAACATCATCATTGAGCGGGGATAAATAGACTAACTAACGAGAATATATATTTCATCCTATTTCGTAACCAACCAAGGTGTTCGCCTGGGCGTCACTCTTGAACACTAATCACCTGAATTTAATGGGTGAACCGAACTCTCTATATTATTTTTATATAATCTCTTCTCAGGTCGATTTTAAGATTAGACACTATATTTTTCTCTAGATGGACTGTCAAGAAATACTAAAACAACAATATATAAGTGATTTGAATTGACAACCGAAGATTAATTCATAAAGCCTCACATATTCAACAATCAATTTGTATATACAAACCCAATATTAGGGCGTTTAGCTACTCATGATTTTAAAAATCCTGAAAAGATAATTGTTCGATTAAAAATCCAAAAAATAGAAGAGTTAAAAGGATTATAAACTTGATTGATTCTCTTTCAAAATAAACAAATGTCGAACCCTATAATTGGCAGCCTAAGGATCTATTTATAATAGTCGAGAAAGTTAAGAACAAATTCTACTCAAATTAGAACTCCTAGTAAATGTTTAAAATTTGGGAAATTTGAAATTGGGCTGGCGCGTCGCGCCTTTTATCACGTCAACATGTCGCATGCAAATAATCACCTTGGCGCGGTGCGCCACTCAGTATGCCATAAATCTTCTTCTGATCTTTTGGAGATGGCGCGTCGCGCCTAGCCATATGCCAGAAATCTTCTTCTGAACTTTTGGGGCTTGCGCGTCACACCTATCAGTACACCCCAAATATCCTTTTGATCTTAATGCCTTGGCGGGACGCTCCTCTCAGTACCCCAACTTCTGGGGTCTTCATACTTGATCAATTCCTTGGCGTCTTTTCTACTTCTTTCTTCGTTCCAACTCTAATTTCTACAAGGGTTCCTGAAATTAGTAATGTGCGTAAGTCCAAAATCATCACAAGTACACCAAAAAATTAAGCTAGTAGTTCAATATCATCCTCAAAACATAATAAATTCATGGGCACATTTTGACCTCTTAGGCATACAAATATGCTTAAATATAAGTTCTCTTCTGTATTCTTCTTCCATGAGGTTTATATTGTTATTGTTCTTTGACAAACTCTTTTGTTGTTTGTTGGATATTCATAATTCAGTCCGAGTTCACATGTGTTTCACTTTTATGAATATCTTCCTTAATTTCTAAACCATCCATGTTGCGAATGTCGCAATAAATAAGGCCTTGCATAAACAATTTACCAGTGGGATTTGACTACAACGAGAATGTTAATCAACACAAGATTTCGATTTATATCTATATATAATGTTCATAATTAAAGTACTTCAACATTTTATACTCAATTTTTATAAGCCAATAACATTGGCAGACTTCATTGTAAACGTTTCAATGAACATTGGAGTTCACTGCACGTTGGAGCCAAGAAAAACTGGCAACTTTTTCATTAACCATTCATGGCATTAGTTTACCCTCTCATTATCTCATTATTTATTACTCCATTATACTTTGTGACCTATGTAACATATGTAGCTCCTAACACCATTAATCTTTACTATTTACCACCCCATTATTTTCCTATTTATCCCTAGGAAGACTTCTTCTACCATAAATAGTTGTAGTCTTCATTTGGTGATACACAAGAAAAAATATAGAGGGGAAAAATGTTAGTAAAAAAAAAGAGTTTTTTTTAGTTGAAGGAACATGTTATTTTTGTGGAGCTTTGGACTCAACTCTTTTTCAGAGTTGTTGAGTTATACTTTGTGTTAAGGTTGTTGTATCCTGAAGGGGACAAGTCAAGAAGGACTACTGTTAGACCAGTGAAAAACATTTGCTTCTGTGGGCTTGAATCTCCTTAAAATGCAAGATATTCGCGCCTCATCCTGATGAGATTTTATTTCTTCATTTTATATTCGGTTGTAATCTTGCAAATTTATTATCTATAAAATTTCACTAACAATTTTAAGAAAATTCATAATGTCTACAATTGAAAAAACTGTGGATGTCAAGATGGAAGATCTTAACAAGCCATTTCAGTTCAATGATAACAATTTCAATAGATGGAAGGGTAAAATACTTTTCTACTTAAATATTCTCAATGTTTCTTATTTGTTAACTGAGAAGAATCCTAATAAAGTAGACATCACCTCTATGAATGATGATGAAACTATTTTCGTCTAGAGAAAATGGAAATGTATGATGGTGATTTCTATATGTGTCAATAGTATATTCTTAATTATCTATTTGATAATTTTTATGATTATTATGATAGTACTTTCTCTAGTCAAAGAAAATTTGGAAAGTATTGCAGAGTAGGTACGATACCGAAGAGGGTGGAGTAAACAAATATGCGACTAGTAGATTTTTTGATTTAAAATGATGGACGATAAATCAGTGGTAGATATAGCTCAATACTTTATAATGTTTTTTTTGAGAACTCAGGTCCGAGGAGGTCAAAACTGGAGATAACCTTATTATTTGTGGCATAGTTGATGAACTTCAACCTTTTGAAAGGAAATTAAAAAAGCTATGTGCCATAGGCAAAAGAAAACCTCTCTTCTGACACTGATAATGAAAATCCATATGGAGGAAGAGGCAATGGGCCAAGATGAATTTTTACAAACAGAAGAGATCAACATCACAGAGAAGGTAAATTTAATTACTTCAAATAATGCTAATCCTGAATCTCACAAAAATATTTCTTTGAAGCCTAAGAAAAAAAATTAAGAAAAATAATGGTAGACCTCCCAAGAAAAATAATGGTGAAAATAACCAAAAACACAAAATCAATAAAGTTAAGACAAGGAAATGTGTTTTGTTTGTGGCAAGAGTTGACATATTGCTCGATATAACATATTCTTAGAACGTGGTCCTCACCAAATAACCTTTTGTGGAGGTGATTACAAACATAAATATGGTTAAGAGTGTTGATTGATGATGGGCTGAATCTTGTGCAAACTGCCATGTCTATTATGATAAAGACTGGTTTAAAAAATACACTCATTTTGAGAAGCCCAAAATCATCATGTTTGGTGATGCTCACACAACTAAAGTGCTCGTAATGGGAGATGTAGAATTGTGTTTTACTCTGGAAGTGTATTAACTTTGAAATGTATACTTTATAGTCCTTCCATAAGAAAAAAATCATGTCTAATTTTTTTCTTAATAAAACAACTTTCATATTATTGAATATGACCAATATTTAATTGTGAAGAAAATATTTTTGTAGGTAAGGGGTATGACTGTTATGGGATTCTTAAACTAAATCTTGAAATGAATAAAGTGTTTACTTTTGTTTACATGCTTTCTTCTACCGATTTTTGGCATACTTGTTTGTGTCATATTAATGATCGTTATTTTGGAATCATGAGTAGTTTAGGACTAATCCCAAAGGTTAAAGAAAATTTTGAAAAGTGTGAGGATTGTAGTAAGGTCAAAATCACTAAAATGCCTCAGTTCAAGTTGAACGAAAAAATGAATTGTTTGAATTACTTCATACCGATATTTGTGAACTGGTGAAATTTCAACTCGTGGAGGTAATAGATATTTTATCACTTTCATTGATGATTTTTCTAAGTTTACATATGTTTTCTTGATGAAAAATAAAAGTGATGCTTTTGAAAATATTAAAACTTATCTCTATGAGTTGAAAATCAGTTTGAAAGAAAAACAAATATAGAAGTGACAGAGGTCGTGAATATGAATCAAATGAATTTAATTCTTTTGTTAGATCATTGCGATTAACTCATGAAACTACTCCTTCTGACTTTCCTTTAAATAATGGAGTAGAGGAAAGGAAAATAGAACTTTGGTTAAATTCACTAATGCCATGCTTATTGAGTCAGACACACCTTTAAATTTATGGGGTGAAGCTATTTTGACTGCTTGTTATGTGTTGAATCATGTGCCTCATAAACTTTCTAAATTGACACTTTTTGAATTGTGGAAAGGTTATAAGTCAGGTTTGGAATATCTAAGAGATTGGGGTTGTCTAACATTTGTGAGGATATTGGATCCCAAGAATACAAAATTGGGTAAGAAAGTTACTTGTGCATTTCTTGGTTATGCTTCAAATATTACAACCTGTAGATTTTTAAATCTTGGATATAATGTTATAATTAAATCAGATGTTGTTATTTTTGATGAAAATAAATTTCCCTGTGATTCTAAAAATAGTAAAGGTCAGAGGATCGAACAAAATATTTTGTCACAACCTAGTTCTTCTTGTTCTACTTCGAAAAATAAATAAATTAATGATATTGAGTTAAGAAAAAGTAAAAGAGCTAGAATACAAAAATATTTTGGTCCTGATTTTTATGTTCTTAATGTTGGAGATGTCCCTCTCATTTTGAAAAAAAACGTTTTATCTTCACATGACTTTATTTTTTCGGAAAGAGGCTGTAAATGATTAAATGGAATCAATGGTTTCTAATTAAACTTGTAATTTAATTGATTTACCACCAGGTTGTAAAATAATTAGTTGCAAATTCATACGAAAAAATTTGAAACCAGATTGTCTATTGATAAATATAAGGGTTGTAACAACCCTCAAAATGAACAGGATGATCTAGAGCCTCACATATATTTTAAGAGTTATTAACATGTTAGTAAAGTTTGTCACAACTTGTACTAGTTCTTTGAAAGAGCTTGTAAGTCAAACGTGGGAGAACGATCAAGACGTCTGGAAACTATTTATGTGTATGTGATAGTATGCCTTTTCATGTTATACATGTTGAAATGGTGCATAAATAATAGGAGAGGACTCTAACATCTATATGGACGTATTAAGGGTCGAAACGTCCAGGCATAACTCCGTAAGGAGCACCCTAAGGGTCCTTGATGTAACACTTCAAAAATATATGAAGTGTTCTAGAGCCTAACATAAGTGTCGTGTTCTAGAGCCTAACATAAGTGTCAAAAGTTTTGGACACTATTTTAAGGTTTATTTTAATGAATATAAGTCATTTAGGGAGTCAAGAAACCAAAACTTCACAGAACATCCATGACGTACGAAAACTAGTTCAATGAGGTGCTAGCGTGCCTTAGCCTATTTAACTAGCTTTTAAGAGTCGTAAAATGATGAAAATTTATGGAAGGGTGTCTAACAAATATTAGAGTTAGTTCATAGTTAAAACGTCCAGGGATGAGTCCCCAAGGAACAACCAAGAGCCCTTGAGGAGGACCCTTGCAAAAGGTGGCAAAAGCTGTCTAGAGACAGTGTCCACAGATGGAGGCAAATGACGAGGCATGGTCCAATCGACGGGGCGTTGATGGCCACCGTCGATGGACACTTAGTGAATTTGTCCAAAGGGTCATTTTTCATAGTCTCTGAACTCATTGACGGATGTGCAGCACGGAGGTGCAAATTGACCATTGATGGACACACGATCCGTCGATTGTGGTGTCGTCTGTGAGGACTGGTTTTGCTGCACGTTTTCATTCAAGTCATTTAATTAGTTGTCTTAGTTAGTAGTTTAATTAGAGGTTAGGAGAGGTATAATTTAGTTAGTTAACAACCTATATAAATCCCCTAAGCTAATTAGACTAACCTAAACTCTGACAATTTCCAAACCCAAATTTTCTTCCTTCCCTCTTCTTTATCTTTCTAGTTGAAGAACTCCATTGAAGACCATGCTAGGGGTGGGTTCAAGGGATGCAAAGGGTCGAATTTCTCCATCTGTCTTACAATTAGTAAGGTATGAGATTCCTTTCAATTTCAAGACTTCTTTCGTCAAAGGGTTCCATCAACTTGATATCAAAAGTTGGGTTTTCAAGTGAGTTTTCACCCAATAAGAAATTGATTTTATGAATTACTTTGTTTATGATTTATTTTTAATATTATGAATAGATTAACATGTATTTTTACTCAATTATTTTATATCTTGATGGATTGATCTAGTTTGTAGAAGATGACCTATTCCCCTTTACCCTAGGTTTGATATTATGTACTCTTAAAGTTATATTATGTGAAGTTGGACATTGGCTATGGTTCTTGGTAGGTTTACTTAATTAAGTAAGGTTATGGGCTTTGCTTAGTCATTACACAAGTGGCCTTAAAGAGGGTCATGAGTAATGGTCTTGCTTTGGTTATGTTGAAATGTACTCTTATTCATACTTGTTGCAATTTTAAGTTGATGATAAAGTTACATTGATTATGTGTTCAATAATATGATATGCATGTTGACTAGACTAGACTTTGGTATTGTTGGTCTTGTGATGTACATGCCTATGACTTAACGAATATGCCTTATTGATTGGTATGGTTTTATTGAATGTGCATAAATCTTTTCAAAGTAAATTGCATACCTTTATGAAATGTCCCTTTTCTTAGCATGATTTTATGATATGTGTGCAAATGTCTCATACTTAGTACAAGTGGTGTACTAACCCCATTTCTTCCTTTTGCCCAACATTTTAGGTTCTGGTCGTTGAAGGGCTTTTGGAGATGACTTTGAAGAAGATTTAGAATTTTTAATCATCCATGTTGGGTAGGTCCTCACTTTCCGAGGGCGATGCCACTATCAAGCATATGAAGTTGTTTAGTTTTTAAAACTCTTATGTTCTTTCCTTTTCATTTTGATAGTAAACATTGTATGACCTATATGTGGTCTTGTTATATTCATGTATGGTCTAGGCCCAAATTATTACACTCTTCTTAGATGTTTATTAGATGAGACGACTATTTGAGACAATGTTATACTCTATATATCTATGTGCAATAAAAGTAGAAGACTAAGTAATCTTCCTATACGAAGGGTCTATGTATACTCGATACACACACACACACACACACACACACACACACACACACACTATGTGTATGTAAAAGTCTATGTACACCTCAATGTAGAAGTAATGAAAAGTTTTAAATTTCCGCTAATTTTGACCTGTTAATGTTATGATGTAAGCTAAGAGGTTAGTCTAAGTCCTCAAAGAGGACGCTGACGCCGGTTACGTCTAGGGGGTGCTCTACGAATGTAACAAACATGGTATGAAAGCATGAGGTTAAATATCTTTGAGTCGATGTCTCTCTCAACCACGTCTATGTAGGTTCATATTCATAATTATGAAGTACACCACAATTATGAATAGGAATCTATGTGATGCTTAGGAAACTCTCACTTTCTTGGAAGTCCAATATCGTGCCTCTAGAGTTTATCTCAATGTACTTTTGCATCTAACCATATTATTGTGATTATAGGCAATGAATACTCGAAGGAAAGCGACACAAAGACTTGAAGAAGAGATGGCCAATGCAGGAGTTCCTCCCAGTGGTGATCAAGTTCCTCCTCTTGAAGAAGATGTTAATGATGACCAAGCTTCGGTCGATCCTCCTTTGACGGATGGTTCCATCCGAGTTGCTCTCTTTCAAATGTCCCAAGCCATTACTACCCAAGCACAAGCCGCCACTTCTCAAGCTCAAGCCATGACAACCCAAGCTAATTGGGAGGTTTTACCCCGAGCAAACCAACAAGTTGCTACCATGGACTCCCATTTTAGGGATTTCAGTAGGATGAATCCCCCTACTTTCTATGGGTCCAAGGTTGAAGAAGACCCCTAGAGTTCATTGATGAAATCTACAAGAGACTCTATGTTATGGGGTTGTCTACTAGTGAGAAGGGCAAGTTAGCCACTTACCAACTCAAAGATGTGGCCCAAGCTTGGTATGTCCAATGGAAAGATAATAGGCCTTTAAGGGGTTGACCTGTGACTTGAGAGGTGTTCAAGAAGGCTTTTCTTGATAGGTTATTTCATAGTGAGAAGAGGGAAGTGAAGGTGGTGGAGTTCATCAATCTTCGTCAACGAGGTATGAGTGTGCTTGAATACTCTTCGAAATTCACTCAAATGTCAAAATATGCTCCTTCTTTGGTTTCCGATCCTAGAGATGAATGAACCGCTTTGTGATAGGACTGTCGGATGACTTGCAAGAGGAATGTCATTCGGCTATGCTACATGAAAGTATGAATATTTATCGTCTCATGGTACATACTCAACAAGTGAAAGAGTCGAGGTCTAAGAGAAAGAGTAGAATGCTAAGAGGGCAAGGTCATTTGATGGTGCTTCGTCAAAGGGTAGGCTTGATATCCAAGACAAGCCTAAGTTCAAGAAAAGGGTTTCTAACCAAGTTCCTTCCAATTTCCCTAAGGCCTGTTCTAATAGGGTGTCTAACCCGAAGTCTAAGAAGGGAAAGGATACTAGTTCACCAACCAAGAAGCCAACTTGTGAAAAGTGTGGCAAGAAATATTATGGTGATTGTCTTAGGGGAACGGATAATTTTTTTGGTTGTGGTAAAAGTGAGCACATATTTTGATATTTCCCTAATGTGAAGGGTCAAGACAAAATTAGTGGGCAATCAAGTTGTTCTAATGATTCTCCTAAGAAGAATCACTTTTTATGCTCTCCGCTCTAAGGGTGAGCATGAGACTTGTCCAGACATGCTGACCGGTATGTTGAAAGTTTTTTCTATTGATATATATTCTCTAATAGATACGGGTGCTACACTATCTTTTTTTACTCCTTTGATAGCTAAGAAGTTTGAAATTTTGCCTGACATTCTAAATGAACCCTTTATGGTGTCTACCCCGGTAGGAGAGTCGGTTGTTTCAAAGAGGGTATATAGAAATTGTCCTATAGTATTGCCCAATAGAGTTACTTATGATGAACTAGTGGAACTTGATATGTTTAATTTTGATGTCATATTGGGTATGGATTGGCTGCATGCTTTCTTTGCCTCTATAGATTGTAGATCAAGGGTGGTGAAGTTTAACTTTCCAAATGAGCCCGAGAAGGGGGGAAATTATATTCTTAGAGGTTGTCTCATTTCTTATTTGAAAGCTTGTAGGATGATCTCTAAAGGGTGTTTATACCATATCGTAAGAGTCCAAGATTTAGACATCAAAATTCCTCCCATTGAGTTGGTCCACGTAGTAAAGGAATTTATGGAGGTCTTTCCTAATGATCTTCCCTCTATTCCTCACGAACGGGAAATTGATTTTGGTATCGACTTGTTACCCAATACAAATCCAATTTCAATTCCTCCTAATGGATGGCTCCTGTCGAATTGAAAGAGTTGAAGTCTCAACTCAAAGATTTACAAGAAAAAGGCTTCATTAGACCTAGTATTTCTCAATGTGGTGCTTTGGTCTTATTTGTGAAGAAAAAGGAGGATCCCGTAGAATGTGCATTGATTATCGCCAACTCACTAAAGTTACTATTAAGAACAAGTAGCCTCTCCCTTAGATTGATGACTTTTTTAATCAACTCCAAAGGGAAATCAACTTCTCTAAGATTGACTTGAGATCGGGGTATCACCAACTTAAGGTGAGAGGTTTGGATATACCAAAATGACATTTTAAACTAGATATGATTATTATGATTTCTTATTAATGTCGTTTGGTCTTATTAATGCCCTGACGAAATTTATAGATCTCATAAATAGAGTGTTTTGAAGTTAGCTAGATTCATTTGTCATTGTCTTTATTGACGACATCTTGGTATATTTGAAAAATGAGGGTGATTATATGAACCATTTGAGGGTGGGGTTACAAGTGATTAAGGAGAAACAATTATTTGCCAAGTTTAGAAAATGTGAGTTTTGGTGGAGGTCGGTGGAGTTTCTTGGTCATATTATCTCTAGTGAGGGAGTTGAGGTTGATCCAAGGAAAATGAAGGCGGTGAAGAATTGGCCTAGACCATTGACTCCAACCAACATTAGGAGTTTCTTGGGTTTAGCGGGTTATTATTGGAGGTTTGTGAATGGTTTTGCGCGCATTGAATCACCCTTAACTACTTTAACCCAAAAGAGTAAGAAATTTGAGTGGTCGGAATCATATGAGATAAGCTTCCAAATCTTGAAGGATAGGCTTACTTCTGCTCTAGTGTTGACTTTACCAGAGGGTACCAAGGGTTTTGTTGTATATTGAGATGCACCTTGAGTGGGTTTGGGGTATGTGCTTATGCAACATGGGAAGCAGTATCCTATGAATTTAGACAACTTAAGGTGAATGGGAGAATCTATCCAACTCATTATCTTGAGTTAGCGTTTGCGTTGAAAATATGGAGGCATTACTTATATGGTGTTCATGTGGATGTGTATACCGACCACAAGAGTCTTCAATATGTGTTCACTCAAAAAGGAGTTGAATCTCCGACAAAGAAGGTGGTTAGAGTTGTTGAAAGAGTATGACATGAGTGTTCTCTATTACTCCGGTGAAGCTAATGTGGTAGAGGATGCTTTAAAGTCATTTGTCTATGGGAAGTGTGTCCCATGCTGAGAAAGCCAAGAGAAACCTAGTGAAGGATGTTCATAGGTTGGCTCGTTTAGGAGTTAGGATTGAAGATTCTCCTATAAGTGGTGTGGTGGTATGTCATAACTCCAAATCATTAGTGGTAGAGGTGAAGTCCAAACAACACCTTGATCACACATTGATGGAGTTGAAGGAATCTGTTCTTAGTAAACTAAGTGAGTCATTTTCCTTGGGGGGGATGGTGTCTTGAGGTACTAAGGGAGGTTATAAGTTCTCAATATAGATGGGTTAAGAGTCGGATTCTTGAGGAAGCTTATGGATCTCGTTACTCCATTCACCCGGGTTAAACAAAAATGTACCATGACCTTAGGGAAGTGTTTTGGTGGGAAGGTTTAAAGAAGGACATAGTAGAATTTGTTGCTAAGTGTCAAAATTGCCAACAAGTGAAAGCCGAACATCTAAATCATGGTGGTTTACTTGAAGAAATACAAGTTCCTACTTGGAAGTGGGAAGACATAAATATGGATTTCGTAGTAGGTTTGTCTCGGACACAAAAGCAAATATGACTCTATATGGGTGATTGTGGATAGGTTGACCAAATCTGATCACTTTATTCCCTTCAAGTCTACTTATTATGTGGAAGATTATGATAGGATCTTCATACATAAGATTGTGTGTCGCCACGGTATTCGTTATCCATCATATCAGATAGGGGTGCACAATTCACGTCTAGGTTTTGGAGGTCATTCCAAGAAGGGTTGGGTACCAAGGTGAATTTAAACACCACTTTTCATCCCCTAACGGATGGTCAAGAGGGATATGCTTAAAGCTTGTATCAATGATTTCAAAGAGAATTGGGATAAGCATTGTCCTTCGGTGGAGTTTCCTTACAACAATAGCGACCATTCATCTATAACTATGGCTCCTTATGAAGCCTTGTATGGTGGGATATGTAGATCTCCAATCGGATGGTTTGAAGTGGGTGAGTCTTCACTTTTGGGACCCGATATGATTTATTTGACTTTGGAGAAGGTTCTATCATAAGGTACCGGTTGCAAACAACCTATAGTCAGCAAAAGTCTTATGTCAATCATAGTAGAAGGGAATTAGAGTTCAAAGAAGGTGATAAACTGTATTTGAAGATTTTTCCTATGAAAGGGGTGGTTAGATTTGGCAAGAAAGGGAAGTTGAGTCCTCGTTATGTGGGTCCCTATGAAATCTTGCAAAGAGTTGGTAAAGTTGCTTATGAGTAGAGGTTTCCTAGTGAATTGGCTTCAGTTTATTCGGTTTTCCATGTTTCTGTACATAAGAAGTGTATCGGTGATCCTGAGTCTATTCTTCCTATTGAGGGTCTTGCTGTGAAGGATAACCTCTCTTATGAGGAAGTTCCGGTTCAAAATCTTTGATAGGTAAGTAAAGAATTTATGCAACAAGGAGGTGACTTCCGTGAAGGTGTTATGAAAGAATCACCTAGTTGAGGGTGCGACATGGGAGGCCGAGGCCGACATGAAGTCTCTTTACCCTGATCTATTTTATAACTAAGGTTAATTGTTCTTACTAATAATGACTAAAATTGAAGTTGCTTTGATTTTTAGTGAAGTGTTGAAAAAATGTGCATTTTTGATGTCATTACAGGGAAGTTACGATAAAATTGTGCATATTGACTTGAAAATTTGCAATTTTTCTTATTTTGAGTTATGTTGTGCATTTTGATATGGTAAGTTATTATGAATTGTTATGTAGCATGTTGATAAGTTAAGATTTGACATAATTGACTCATATATGATATGTTGAGCTCTTTTTGTTGTGAGAAGGATATTCCTCATAATGTAATTTGAGCCTTATGTGTGGTAATTGAAGTTTTGAATTTCCTTGTATAAATGATATAATTGAGGTTGTAAATGATGTTATAATGTATTGTTGATTGGTTGGGCTGCCAGTCTTGAGTCTATTCCTTTTTCTTCAATGATTTTTCTGTCATTCCGGGACGAATATTCCTAGGGGGAGGGGTGGGATAACGTAACACTTTTAAAATCTAAAATGTGTTGTAGAGACTAACATAAGTTTCAAATAATTTAGAAATTGTTTTAAGGTCTATTTTAATGAATATAAGTCATTTAGGAAGTCTAGAAACCAAAATGTCAAAGAACTTCCATGACGTCCGAAAACTAGTTCAATAAGGTGCTAGCGTGCCTTAGCCTATTTGACTAGCTTTTAAGAGTCGGAAAATGATCAAAATTTGTGGAAGGGTTTCTAACACGTATTAGAGTTAGTTAATAGTCGAAAAGTTCGGGTATGAATCCCGAAGGACCAATAAAGGTCCCTTCAAGAGGACCCTTGCCAAATGTGGCAAAAGTTGTCAAGAGACAGTGTCCACATACGGAGAAAACTCACGAGGCGTGATAAAATCGACGGGGCATCGATGGACACATATTCAACTTGGAGAAAGGTTCTTTTTTTATAGTCTCTGAACGCATCAACGGATGTGCAACACAGAGGTGCACATTGACCGTCGATGGACACACGACCCCTTAATCATGGTGTCGTCTGTGACAACTTGTTTTGCGTTATGTTTTCATTTAAGTTTTTTAATTAGTTGGCTTAGTTAGGAGGTTAATTAGAGGTTAGGGTAGGTCTAATTAAGTTATTTAACAACCTATATATAGCCCCTAAGCTAATTAGACTAACCAAAGCTCTCATAATTCCCAAACCCAAATTCTCTTCATTCATTCTTTATCTCTCTAGTTGAAGAACTCTATTGAAGACCAAGCTAGAGGTTGTTTCAAGGGTTTCAAAGGGTCTAATTTGTCCATCAATCTTCATCAATTAGTAAGGTATGAGATTCCTTTCACCTTTGAGATCTCTTCCTCAAAGGGTTTCACCAAATTAATTTCAAAAGTTGGGCTTTCAAGTGGGTTTTCACCCAATACGAAATTGATGTTATGAATTACTTTGTTCATGATTTCTTTTGAATACCATGAATATATTAACATGTATTTTAACTCAATTATGTTACATCTAGATGGATTGGTCTAGTTTGTAAAAGATGACCTATTCCCCTTAACCTTAGGTTATGATCTTGATATGAATTATGTAATGTTGGTTCAATTGACTTAATATTTATTGAATTACTACTAGATGATGTTATTGTATCAATTATGTTTATATTAGGTTGAATTATTTTCCTTATCATGCTAATTCTTGAGTAATTGTTTTAATGTATGAAATATATTATGGAATTGACCTAAGTCTCTTATCTAAAACTATGAACTAGTAATGGATTATGATTTAGTGACTCAATTAAATTTTTTATCATGTTGAGTATTGATATGTGATGATATTTTACCCTTTTTGGGTTGAATTAAGGTTTATGGCAAGACCTTGATGATGAATTATGAAAGAGACTTGGTAAATCTTGTGATCCCAACTCTTTACTTCAATTATGGCTACTTGTGGTTAAGTGATGATGTTGTATTGAAGTATGCCTTGTATTAGGATTGATAGGGTTGGTATTATGTTGAATTGGAATGCCTTGACTATGGATTGTGAGGTGTTGGCTAAGGTGTAAATGTTATAAGGACAACGATGATTTACCAATGTGCCTTATCGTGATGTGAATATGTTAATGTGCTTACCTCACCTATATGAATTGTTATGAAAGGATAATACTCATGCAATTCTTATTGAGCTATGATGATGATGATGTTTATACAAGGTATATACCCTATGACCTACATTAAGTTATGATGATTTATAAAGGTATTAAAGACATTTCATAAAGGGACTCTAGCTTAGCACCGTGTGAACTAGAATGAGGAGTGTCCCTTCCCACATAGGAAAGGTAGGATCACTAATGTACTCTTGATATGGAGACTCCAATGCATGCAGCATACGGATGGTCCCAACAGTATCTCCTAGTTCTTGAACTATGTTGCCCCCATAGCAATACTAGCTAGTGGATCCTCATTAGCTCATGTGGTTTATGTCGTTTAAGTAGTCCTCCTTCTTTCGGTGTAGGGTTTCATAAAGTCGGATTCCACATTAGCTCATGTGATCTAAGTGTATGTAGAGGTAATGTATGTAAACCTCAATGTAGAAGTAATGAAAACTTTTAAAATTCTGCTAATTTTGACTTATGAATATAATGATATAAGCTAAAATGCTTGTCTAAGTCCTAAAATAGGACGCCGACGCCGACTATGTCTAGGGGTAGCTCCCTGGATGTGACACTTGATGAGGACCCAAAGATTGGCAAAGATCTGCCATGGCTGTGTCAAACAACGCCCATGATCTACGACTAGTGATCTGATTGACGCCCTATCAAATGGGGGCGTGACTGCAAACTTAGCTGTGGGAGATTAGCTCTTAGGCCTCATTTGTTTGCACTTAATGAAGGTATGAATCTTAATCATTTTTCACTTAATGGAGGTCTGAATCTTAATCATTCAGATTCAATCTATTAAGTACGTTTGGTTTTTAGGTCTGAATCTGAATCATTCAGATTTAGCCCATTAAGTTCATTTGTTTTAGTTTTTTTAAAAAACCTCTTAATGGGTCTGAAGAGGTCTGAATGAATCAGATTTGTAGGAGACTTTTAACAACATTCAGACTCATTTAATAAGTTATCAAATAATAACATGTCTTCTCTGCTTTAAGCGTGATTTTTTTATCTCATAACTGGAAACTTTCTTTCTCTTTATTCTCAATCAAACACCATTTTTTCCCTCTTCAATTGGTAAATTTTCATAAATCCTTTCAAGTTCTTTTTATATTAATAATTTTCTTATATTGACTGTGTCAAGAACACTGTTGATGTATTGGTGTTTATCAATGTTTTTGAATACTTCAAGTCATGATTATTAAAACTTGTAAATTCTTTTTTTTTTTATCAAAAGTGATATATTTTGTTAAAATGAATTTTTATGATATTTTATTAATTTAATGTTAATTTCAAATGCACATTTAGATATTGAAAACAAAATATATTAATAATATAACGTTTAGATTTAGAGACCACATCTTAATATTCAGATGTGTATTAAGATCAAAACACCTGAATCTTCAGATATGTATTCATATTCAGACCTCTTAATCTTAATGGAAACAAATGCGGCCTTAGTCACAAATGATGGAGTTCAGGAAAACCCCTTCATTCCATCGATGCTCCGTCATTGCGGTCGTCGTTTGCACCTACAACTCACTGTCTAGACACAGCCAACCAAGCTGTGAATCGAGAAATTCACCAACGTCCCAATTAAAGAATGGACACTTATTTTACCTATTTTGGGTATTATAAGATTGTCAAAAAGATAAAAACCCAAAATATATTTTTTTTCTTCAAATTAAACCTTTCCTTCTCAAAGTAAACACTTTCTAGAACTTCCATTGAAGACCAAGCTCAAGATCATTATAGGGGATTGATTCCAAGTGGTTTCTTCTACAATAATTCCTGGGTTTGTCTTGTATTAAGGTATGGTAACCCTTTGTTCTTATTTAACCTTTCATCTAAGGAGTTCTTTCAAAGGCTTTCCAATGAGATTCTATGATCAAAATTCCTATCTTTCAATCTGGACATGGGTTCATTGTCAAATTGTTTCCAAAAATAGTCTAATGATGGATTTATGATTAATAAATCATTTTAACATAAATTTCAATTAAATTCCTTGAAGCACCCATGATCTCCCTAATCTCTCAATTTAGACTATAATATGGGTCTTGTGATCTTGATTACATGATGATTGAATTGTGATTAGATTGTAGTGTATTGTTTAATCCTATTGCTATCTATATCAATTGATTATGAATTGTTGAAAATTGGTCTATGATGATCATGGCTTGAAGTATTGGTAAGTTGACATAATTTCTAGCCTATAGTATTAAGATTGATGTTGTATGCTATAGTCCACTTATGGTGGCGGTGTTTATATTCTTGTCTATCTGTATATGTTGTGATCATTGCCTTGAAGGCAATAGATCTGAAGTGGATTGATACGATGATTATCATGACTACGGAAGTTAATGTGTATAGTTTCAATTCTAGTATCATGATATAGGTGTATTAATGATGTTATTTATATGTGAATGATGTTGCTAGGGTTAGGTATGGCCTACATGTTTAGGTATGATAAATACTCTTGTAGAATGACCCCCTTACCTATGTAACTCTGTATGAATGTGTGATCTTATGCATGTTAGAAATCTTCTATACAAATGTGGAATATGTTCTGTCTCGTATAATGTTATGTGGGTGTGTGGTCTATAGTCCCTAATACTCTATAGGTGAGTTGTTCATGACGTGAGGGATATGGTATAAGTGTTTTGATCCTTGAAGGTTGGTTTACTCAATATCAATGTTGTTGCTCTTAGGTGATCATGATGACAATATGTACACACACATATCATGCATACCTACAAATGTAATATGTTCATGGTGTAGATAGAATGAATGAAAGTAAAAAGATACATCTTAAATAAGATGACTTGAAAGGTGTACTACTGTAGGTAAGGGTATGGGACTTTACATATACAATGCACAAGTGGGCCTTGAGGTAATTCCTAGGGTGGTTTCTTTATATACATAAGTTATGGATGTATTATTAAGCTATGAACATGATGTATGTGAGATGATGATAAATTTATGATTATGAGAGAGTGGAAGCGATCGTCTTGTGTATCTCATTACTATGTTATGATGTAAAGTATATGATTAATGAATTATGAGCATGTGTTTTCCAAATGTGTTTATACGAAAGACTCTCTCATATATTTACACATTCACAAACATGAAATTATGAATGAAGAATGTTATGATGATGATCTAGTGAATGAGAGTCTCTTGGATGATTTCCTTAATTTTACTCTAAACTAGACTATGTTAAGATTATGTGAAAGGATATTCTCACATTATGTTGATTTAGATGAAAGGACATTATCATCATTAACCTATGATCTATGTATATGTATATAAGGAGTTAATCTCCTAAAGCCTATCTTATGAAGTAATGTTTACTAAAGACTTAAAGGCTTTTCAAGAAGGGAAAGTTAGCTTAGAACCTAGTAAACTTTACAAATGGGAGGTGTCCCTTCTTAAAAGGAAGGTAGGTTCAACAAATGATCTCATAAGGTTGAAAATACAATGCTATATATCATAAATATGGTTTCTAGTAACAACCTCTTAGTTCCTTAACTATGTGCCCCCGTAGGTTCTAGCTAGTGTATCAACATAGATAACTATTATGTATGGTTCTACCTAGGCAAGTATAGCACCTTATTTGGGTGTTGATTTTTATGACACCGGATTCCATGTTTATCTCAGTTAAGGGGAAGTTTCCCGAATGCAAAATGAACAATGGAAGTAAGATGATGAACCCTAACTAGGACTACCTAAGGGATGTTGCTTAGTGTAGGTGAGGAAATGAGACTTTACCTATACATTTTACAAGTAGGTCTTGAATGAAATTCTAGGAAGGAGTTCTATATGTACATGTATATGTAAAGTTATCTTATGTATAACATGATGATGTTAACATACTTGGTTTAAATATATGCATAGTATTGGTCTTATTGTCTATATGATAAAGGTCTTACTTAATATGCATGTTATTGTCTATACTTGTTATATTGATGAAATGAACTCTAAATGTGCAATTATGAATATTGTCTCATTATGATGATATTGATAGTATTGACTTGCATATTTTCTTGGAATCCATATAAAGACTAAATGGGTTATGATTATGATGTGATAAGTGTAGGAGTTTTATATGAGGTTTATGAAGTATGTTGGTTCTTATGTGAAGCATGTATTTCAGGATAGAATATGTCTTTATCAATGTATATGCTTTACATGATGAACGATGTGTGAATATTCACGTTGGTGACCTTAAGGGGGTACTTTGGTGTGTGGTGGAATGCGACACCATTCATGCATTATACTTAGTATTACTTTAGGGTTGCTTTGGGGTGGCCGAGTTAAGGTAACAGAATGGTATTACTATGAAGATGTTGAATGTGCCTTAAATATGATATATGGCTTTATGTGTTGTTGTGAATAATATTCTTCTCTATATAATGTATGTGACTTATATAGCGTTTATTGTATCAAATTTTCATAAAGTTTTATTAAAAGGCATAATGAATGTTTTCCAATGAAATATCCTCTTTAACTCATGTTTTTGCATGATTATCATAATTAGTGCATTTTTGTACTAATACCATTCTTATTCATCTTTTACACAAAGTGTAGGTGGTGATGACTAGAAGATCTTTCCTAGAATGCAGAGCTTGGATTGTAATTCCCAAGTTCAAGTGTATCCTTATGATTCAAGGTCTTCATGTCAAGAGTTTAAATTAGGTTCATGTAATAGTTTAGATTATTCTTTAAGGGTTGTGTTCCTATCCTATTCTGTTCTATTCCATTCTATTGAAATTGAGTCTAAGATGGAAAGACGATACTAAGTGTCTTAAAGATGTACTTATGAAATTTTAAATGAAGTGATATTCTAGAATTATGTTATGCTACGAAATTTTTTTAATTTTCCGCTAAATTTTTATGACAATGCGATGAATGAATTCTAAGAGGCTTGTTCAAGACCTGCGAGAGGTCATTGACGCCGATTACTTCTTAGGGGTGCTCTCCGGTTGTGATAAACTTGGTATCAGAGCATAAGGTTTTGGGAATGGTGTTTATTTTTCAAAGTCTCACAATGTCACGTTTAGTAGAGTCTTATTCATTGGTGAGTCACGACACATTTATGAGCGAGAGGCTATTGGACAATAGAACTTTCAATTTTTTCACTACTCTTGTGTCGTGCCATAGTGCTTAACATTGTATGATCTCTCTCTTATATTCCCTTGTCATGTGGTCTTTTGTTATTTCTTGGAAGGGATGATTTCTCAAGGCTTGAGAGAGAAAAGGTGAGTTATGATGCTTATTATGGTTTCTGACTTGATGAGTATATGTGAAGGTTGATTTGGAATATTTTGATGTGATGCCATTTATGGACATATGTGATCTATGATCTATGAGATGTTATGTTGAGAAGTTATGTGGTGATGTACTTCTAAGTATGTTAAGAGTTGTTATAGTTTAATGAAGTCCTTTTGGAATGATAGGTTGCGTATGGTTATTTGCAATGTTTGTATAATGTTTTGGTATAGGCTTGAAAAGTATTGGAGAAATATGGTAAATAGTGAAAGATGAATGTAGGTCTTTTTATATGAGTAATTTTTCAAGGTGTCCCTTGTGTGGATTAGAGTCTTTTTATAGGCTTACTTCTAAGAAAAGAAAATGGGTTTTGAACTTAGTAAGGAAATGGTGAAGTACGCTAGCTAATGGGAGAACCATACGACTAGTTGATTAGTTTCCTTAAGAACCTATCCTATGAGTGGGGAAAAGGGAAAAGGTTTTTTTTCCATAAGTTGGAATTATCTTTTACTTCAAAATTGTCTTACAGGGTATTATGTACCCCTTAGATCATAGAGAGAAGAAGAGATGTTGACCTACTTTAAAGCTGTTAGGTGTCTTTTAAGAATGATCTTAAGTATTGTCATTAGAGGAAAGTGCTTATATTGTAACTAGGAATGGTTGGTTGAAAGGTTCCTCCAATGGTGATGATATGGGTTGATATGACCTAGAAGCTACCTTGCCCTAGTGTTGGAGGAAAAGAAAGAGGCCTCTGTGGCAAAATCCCTTATATGTTTCCCTTAAGTTTTACCTAGAGAGGATGGTTACCCTAAATCTCTAGAAATGTGGTAGTGGATCTTTAGAGTTCCAACAGGTATGATATGTTTTGTTAGCATCGGGATTTCTAGTCCTATGTTTGAGGAAGATTCTCTAAAGGGTATAGATGAATTACTTAAGGTGATGAATCTTGTAGTCTTATATCTGAAACTACTTACCTTGTTATGACTTGGTAGTAAAAAGGTGATAACATATGGAATTACCCTTGGTATTCATGGAGTAGTTAAGGCCTCTTGTGGTTGGATAGTATGACCTAACTTGATTTTATGAGTTCCTTTAGATGATAAAATTAGGGGAGTTGTGGGGCTTGGATAGTATCTCTTGATGATTGGGTTAGTATGCTCCTTGATATGAGATTCAGAGTGGAAACCCTCAATGGTGTCAAACCTTTTTATGTGATTAGTATGTAGGCTTCGTCTTGAATTTCCTTGACCTTGGTATTAAGGGACATGATATAATGAATATTTGATTATGCTTACCCCAAGCTGGGATAATGTGCCTATATGGTAAGGTTATGAATTCCATTAATGTTTCTACCTTGAGTGATGTTAAGAAGAGTTTGCATAAGCTTGGTTCCAAGAGGGGTATGTTGTTCTAGACTAGAAGGATTGGTAAGTCCAAGTTCTTTTGGATGAGATGAGTTTCTCCTTGATAGGTTTACCTTAAGTGGGGGATGATGATTTGAGCAGTAAGGTTGTTGATATCCCTATCTTTTCCTTCTTTTCTTACTCAAGCTTGAAACAAAAGAGTTCCTAGTAACTTGTTCATGTTATGGAGTCTTCAATATAAGTTGCATGTTTTTCCATATATTATGCATTTCCTAGATGACACTATGTTATGCATGTTTTGAAAAATGCACATTGCATGAAAAGGAAATATTGATAAGTTGCATGTTTCTCATGTTGTTCTGCATCTTAATATGATAAATATGCATTTGACTTCATGAGCTGGTTTAATGGACATGCTTGATAACACTTTTGATGTGATGGTATCTTGGCAACACAAGGAGGTATTGAGTTTTCTTGCAGGAACCTACACTTATAGTAAAAAGTAGAAGAAATATGTGTTAGCACAATTAAGTACTAAGTATGATGAACATACAAAAGCATGCTTAGAAAGAGACATTTAGTTTGAAAGTCATACATATATCATTTTGGTAAAACTTCATAATTAAGAGCATATTAGGCATAATCTCCAAAAAAAATCAACATACTAATCATATCTTAACATTAGGACATATTCAACATACAAGCTTTGGACAATAAATATTTATAAGAATAATAAACATTACATTATTCACATAAACACATTAATTCCATCCATAAGAACAACTCTAAATCTTACTTGTGCAATGTATGAGTATCATCCCATAATATTACTCACTCTAAGTATTCCTTAAAGTCATCCTAGACTAGGAACATTCATAATCAATAAGTCTAGACAAGGAACTAAATCGTAGTACAACCCAAGAAATACGTACACTATTGCATTAATTACATAAGTCAACATTCTATATTAACTTAATTAAGAGTACCATTATTTATTAGAGATTAATTCAACATCCCTAATAGCATATTCATAAGATAATAGCATAACTACATAAGTAATCCTAGATTGCACTTGTGCCATGTGTAGATAAGGTCTCATAACCCTACCTATACTAAGTACCATATTTGGGCTACCATGCTAATACCTATCATACATTAGTCTCATCCATAGTTTATACACATAGTAAAGAGATATTTATAATCATGTTCATATTCATAATTCATAAACATACTCCATATTCATAGCACATAACATAATGCATATTCGTAGTGCATTAACATAATAGATATTCATAGTACATAACATAATGCATATTCATAGTACATAAACATAATGCATATTCATAGTACATAAACATAATGCATATTCATAGTACATATACATAAGAGGAACACACCATGACTACTCTCATAGTCAACTTGTGCTATGTATGAATGACATCCCATACTAACACTCATACTAAGTAAACCCTTTGAGGAACCATAGCATATAAATCACTTTCGTATTCATATTTTATATTCTTGTTCATTAGAGGGAATATATCCTTAACCGACATAGACCATGCGAGCTACATGGAATCCGGTGTCATATGACCCCACATCGAAAAATGCATCCAACTTGCTTAAGGTAGAACGAACATATTTAAATTTAATGTGGATCTACTAGCTAATACCTATGCGGGCACATAGTTATGGGATTGGGAGATTGCTTCTAAAAATCTGGCCTGACTAGCGGGAGAGTTTCCATCTCATGAGAGCATATGTAGAGCCAACCTAACTAGCGGGAGAGTCTCTACCTCATTTCCATATCCGCTCAGTGCTAAGCATTATTCACAAAACTTATATATTAATAATATTTAGATTGTATATACATGTGTGAAGTAATATTTTAGCGTTAATTCAATACAATTCATAACATAGCTCATTGATTGAATAAGGTGAGAACTACCTTTCACCTTCAGAATCCTAATATACATGTGAGAAATCCTTGTACCTACATTCATAGTGTTTTCATGAGATCTAACATTAAATCAACATAATTGGATCACCATAATCATATTTATGCATGGAGTGTGTGTTTAATTGTCCCTACCATAACAAAACAACAACAACATTATCATCATAGGCACTTCCCTCTCAAAGTGTTCATAAGCATGTACATACTATCATAATCATGCATAATCTTCATATATTGCATTCAAGGATCTATAGACCATTCAACTCAATACATCCACATTCATTATACTAGACATGTTCATAATCTTAATTCAATTAGTTCATTCATTAATTTCATGTGTCTACTCATATAATCATATTGTAAGTCATGTAGGTATAACCCTTCCATAATAGCACTACATACAGTTTAACATATACAATGATGTAAGCAACTCCACCATAAGTGGATCAATCCATTCATACTCAATAAATAAACACCTCCACCATAAGTGGATCACACATAAATCTATCACAATTCTATATTATTAAGGATATATCTCAAACCATAGTTTCAGGATACTACAAGAGGCAAGACAATTGACATCCTCCATCATCCACATAAGCAATTCAACATAAAATGAATCATAACTTCCCTTTCTAGGTCATGATCCTCATCTCACCAATACATCAATAATTCACCATAATAAGATATAACTAATGTCATGACTTCATAAACTAACTTCATATAAACAATTACTGTTCATTATACTTTCATAATTGATCAATTCTCAATCAATTTCCAAAATAAAAGAGTTTAGTCAAAATTGTGGATTATTAAAGGAATTCAATGTAAAATCAACTTATAATCATTAATTAAACCTTAATTAATCAATATAAATGTTTTGAAAATGTTTTAGCATTGAACCCGTGATTAGATTAGAAAATAGGGTCTTGATCTTTAAAAGACTTTGAAATTCTTTTTGATTGGACTCCTTGAAAGAAAGATTGGATCAAGAATGAAGAATAATGATACCTATATTAAGAAACCTTGAAGAAAATTAATGAAGAAACTCTTTTGAAATCCCCAAAACCAAGCTTCCATGGCTTCTTCTTCTTCATTGAGTTTAGAGAGAGAAACATTGAAGGAAAATGAACTTTTTGATTTGAAGTGGGTCTTTGTGAAAGTCATTTTATTTTGGGGATATTTTAATATAAAATATCTTATATAATTATTTAGAAATAATCTAAAACATACCCACTTTCTAATTTAACTTAAAAATAATATTTACAAAAACACCCTTCCAAATATGGACTTAGCCAAAATAATCTAAGGAAATGTATAAGGAAGCACTTAAGGTCCTTAAAGTGGTGCACTATTCTTGAACCCTCCCTTAAAATTATACTTATCCAAAATTTTGGACCTTTTATATCTCCAATTTATACATAAACTTATAAGGTTATACGTTAGGCTCTAGTTCAACCTATTAATTTTTTGAGTCATTGCAGTCTATGTGTGATTTAAATGTTATTGCATATTGATATTTTGGTGAGATTAAAATAAAAGATCATGTCATGATTAGGATAAGGATGTTCCTTTGATACATTAGGAGTGAGTGAATGAAGTTTCAACTTGTTTGTGTTGAAATGCATGCAAAATAGTATGAAGTTTGTGTTCCTTGTAAGATTGATTAATTGACTAGTATGATGTATTATGTGGAGTTTTGCGATATTCTAAATAATTCATTGATTCCTTGAAAATGTCAAGTGTTCCAAGTGTCATTCGAGGACGAATGGTTCCAAGTGGGGGATATTGTAACAACCCCTAAAATGAACTAGGATAATCTATATCCTCACATGTGTTTAAGAGTAATTAACATATTAATAAAGTGTGTCATAGCTTGTAATAGTTGTTTGAATGAGTTTGGAAGTCAAACGTCGAAGAACGGCCAAGCGTTTAGAAACTAGTCTTGTGTATGTGCTAGTGTGCCTTTGCATGTTTTACATGTTGTTAGGTGCCTAAATAGATAGAAGATTACTCTATCATCTATATGGACAAATTAATGGTCGAAACTTCCGGGCATGACTCTCCAAGGACCACCCTAAGGTTCCTTGAGGAAAACCCAAAAATTGGCAAGAACCTGCCAAGGCAGTTTCAAACCACTCCCATGATCGACGACCAGTGGTTTGATTGACGCTTTGTCAAATGGGAGTGTGGCTCCACACTTGTCTTTGGGATATTATTCCCCAAATGACGGATTCTCATTCACAATCGACGGAGTGCAGGACGACAGTGTCATTCCATTGATGCTCCGTCATTAGGGCCGTTGTTTGGACCTGCAACTCACTGTCTAGACATGTCCATCCAAGGGGTGAATTGGGAAACTCACCCCACGTCCCAATTAAATCATGGAAGGTAATTTTACCTAAGTTAGGTATTATAAGTTAGTTTAAAACATCAAAACCTAAATTAGTATTTATTCTTCAAATTAAAACTTTCCCTCTCAAAATAAACTCTCCCTAGAACCTTCATTGAAGACCAAGCTAAAGATCAAGCTAGGGGATGAATTCCAAGTGGTTTATTCTCAATTTTTTTGTGGTATTCTCTTTTATTAAGGCATGGTAACCCTTGATCCTTAGTTAACCTTTCATTTAAGGAGTCATTTCAAAGGTTTTCCAATGAGATTCTATGATCAAAATTCCTATCTTCCAATCTAGCCATGGGTTCATTGTCAAATTATTTTCAAAGTCATTATACTTATTGATTTATTATTAATCAAATAATCAATGGTTTTAAGATGAATTTCAATTCAATTCCATAAAGAATCTATGATCTCCCTTATCTCTTAATTTAGACTATAATTGGGTCTTGTGATCTTGATTAGATCATTGAATTGTGATTTGATTGTAGTGTATTGTTTAATCCTATTTCCATATATATCAATTGATTATTCATTGTTGAGAATTTTTCTATAATACTCATGTCTTAAAGTATTGGTAAGTTGACCTAATTTCTAGCCTATAATGTTGGGATTGATATTGTATGGTATGATCTACTTATGTTGGCACTATTTACATTCTTGTCTATCTATATATGTTGTGATCATTGACTTTAAAGCAATAGATGTAAAGTTTATATGATAAATATCATGACCATGGAAGTTCATTGTATAGTTTCAATTCTTGTATCATGATCTAGGTGTATTGATAATGTTATCTATATGTGAATACTGTTGTTAGGGTTAGGTGCGGTCTACATGTTTAGGTGTTATGAATACTCTTATATAGAAGACCTACCAATGTATCCTTATATGAATGTGTGATCTTATGCATGTTAGGAATCTTCTATTCTAATGTTGAATATGTTCTTGTCTCTTATGATGTAATTTGGGTGTGTGGTCTATATTGCCTTATACTCTATATATGAGTTGTTCATGACGTGACGGATATGGTATAAGTGTTTTGATCCTTGAAGGTTGGTTTACTGAATATTAATGTTGTTGCTCTTAGCCGATCATGATGACCAAAATGTACACACACATCTCATGCATACCTACAAGTGTAGTATGTTCATGGTGTCAATTGAAGGATTGAAAGTAAAAAGATGCATCTTTACTAGGATGAGTTGAGAGGTGTACTAGTGTAGGTAAGGGTATGGGACTTTATCTATACATTGCACAAGTGGGCTTTGAGGGAATTCCTAGGGTGGTTTATTTACATACATAAGTTATAAATGTATGATTAAGCTATGAACATGATGTATGTGATATGATGATAAGCGTATGATGATGAGTGAGTTGAAGTGATCCTCTTGTGTATCTTATTACTATGTTATGATGTAAAGTATATGATTAATGAAATACGAGCATGTGTTGTCTAAATGTGTGTATGTGAAAGGCTCTCTCATATATGTACACATTCACACACATAAAAGTATGAATGAAGCATGTAATAATGATGACTAGTGAATGAAAGTCTCTTGGATGATTTCCTTAATTGTACTCTAAACTAGACTATGTTATGATTATGCGAAAGAATATTCTCACATTACATTGGTTTTGATGAAAGGACATTATCATCATTAATCTATGAGCTATGTATATGTATATAAGGAGTTAATCGCACAAAGCTTATCTTATGAGTTTAATAAAGACTTAAAAGCTTTTCAAAAGGGAAAGTTAGCTTAACAACGAGTGAACTTGACAAATGAGAGGACTCCCTTCCCAAAAGGAAGGTAGGTTCACCAAATCTTCTCAGGAGGTGCAAAATGCAATGTTAGATAACATAAAGATAATTTCTAGTAACAACCTCTTAGTTCATTAACTAGTGCCCCTGTAGGTTCTAGCGAGTGGATCTACATAGATAACTATTATGTTTGGTTCTACCTTGGCAAGTAAAGAACCTTCTTTGGATATGGGGTTTTATGACACCGGATATCATGTTCAGCTCACATGGTCTAATGTCTGTAAAGGCAAAGTTTCCCAATGTAACATGAACAATGGAAGTAAGATGATGAACCCTAACTAGGACTACCTTAGGGAAGTTGCTTAGTGTAGGTGAGGAAATGGGACTTTACCTATATATTTCACAAGTAGATCTTGAAGAAAATTCTAGGAAGGAGTTCTATATATACATGTATATGTATATTTATCTTATGAATAACATGATGATATTAACATACTTGTTGTAAAGATAGCCTCTTAGACGTAATCGATGTCGTCGTCCTCTTTTAGGACTAGCATCTTAGCTTACATCATTACATTCATAGGTTAAAATGCGGATATTTTAAAAACTTTTTCATTACTTCTACATTGAGGTTTACATAGACCTCTACATAAACATAATATTTATATCGAGTGTACATAGACCCTTCGTATAGGAAGATTACTTAGTCTTCTACTTTTATTGCACATAGATATATAATGTATAACATAATCTCAAAAAGCATGTCTAATCTCATAACCATCTAACAAGAGTGTAATAATTTGGGCCTAGCCCATACATTAATATAACAAGACAACATATAGGTCATACAATGTTTAGTATCCAAATGAAAAGGAAAGAACATAAGAGTCTTAGCACTAGAACAACTTCATAAGCTTGATAGTGGCATTGCCCTTGGAAAGTGAGTACCTACCCAAATTTGATGAATGAGAGTTCCAAGTCTTCCTTCACAGTCGTCTCAAAAAACCTTCAATGATCAGAACCTAAAATGTTTGGAAAAAGGAAGAATGTGGTTAGTACACCACTTGTACTATGTATGAGACAATATGCACACATATAATGAAATCATCTAAAAGGGACATTTGACTAAAGTATTTAATTTCCTTTGAAAAGATTTATCCACATTTAATAAGACCATACCAATCAATAAGACATATTCATTAAGTAATAGGCATTTACATCACAAGACCAACACCACTAAGTCTATTCAAGTCAACATGCATATCATATAATTGAATACATAATCAATGTAACTCTATCATCAAGTTATAATAGCAAGAAGCATGAATAAGATCACATTTAAACATAATCAAAGCAAGACCATTACTCATGACCCTCTTTAAGTCCACTTGTGCTATGACTAAGCAAAGCACCATAACCTTACTTAATCAAGTAAACCTAGCAAGAACCATAACCAATGTCCAACTTCACATAACATAACATTAACAGTACATAATATCATAATTGAGAAATAGAGACCAAATACATGTTCATAAAAGTAATGAACATCACACAGTGCCATTAACATGTAAGATCATCATATACATATCATTTACATTTATAAGCATATGCATACATAAGAACATCCTCCTAAGACTTCCCTCAAGGCTAACAAGTGCAATGTTTAGGTAGAGTCCCATACCCCTACCTAGAATAAGCTAAACCCCTTAGTTAATCTAAGTTACAGTTCAATCCTTTAGTTCATTTTACCTTTTGGGAACATCTTTCCTTAACCGACATAGACCACACGAGCTAATGTGGAATCTGGTGTCATGAAACCCTACACCAAAAGAAGGTGGACTACTTGACAAGGTAGTAATAAAACAGGAACATAGAAACTACATGGATCCACTAATCCTTATGCTACATGCGTTGGAGTCTCCAATCTCAAGAGTACATTAATGATCCTACCTTCTCTATGTGGGAAGGAACACTCCTTACTCCTGTTCACTCGGTGCTAAGCTAGAGTCTCTTTTAGAAATGTCTTTAATACCTTTATTAATTATCATAGCTTAATGTAGGTCAGAGGGTATAAATCTTGTATAAACATCATCATCATCATAGATTAATAAGAATTGCATGAGTATTTTCCTTTTATTACAATTCATATAAGTGATGTTATCACATGAACATATTCGCATCATGATAAGGAACAATGGTAAATCATCACCATCCTTATAACATTTAAATATTAGCCAACACCTCACAATCCATAGTAAAGACATTTCAATTCAACATCATACAAACCCTATCAACCTTAGTACAAGACATACTCCAATACAAAATCATAATTCAATCACAATTAACCATAATTGAAGTAAAGAATAGGGATCACAAGACTTACCAAGTCTTCTTCAAAATCCATCACCAAGGTCTTACCATCAACACTTAATTCAACCCAATAATGGTGTAGCATCATCACACAAAAATAATCAACACGATAAATAGTCTAATTGAATCATTACATCACAATTCATCACCAGTTCATGTCTTAAGAAAAGAAACTTAGGTCAAAGTCATAATCAAGATTAATTACTCAAGAACTATAATAATAGGACTATAATTTATCTTAAACTATTAATGATTGATACACAAAAATCATCTAGTAGTAATTCAACAAATAACAATTCAATTGAACCAACATTACATAATTCATAACAAGATCATAACCTAGGGTTAAGGGGAATAGGTCATCTTCTACAAACTAGACCAATCCATCAAGAAATAACATATTGAGTTAAAATACATGTTAATATATTCTTAATATCCAAAATAAATCATAAACAAAGTAATTATAACATCAATTTAGTATTGGATGAAAATCCACTTGAAAACCCAACTTTTGAAATCAATTTGATGGAATCGTTTGAGGAAAGAGGTCCCAAAGTTTAATGGAATTCCATTCCTTACTAATTGATGAAGATTGATGTAGAAACTTGAAACTTTACATCCCTTGAACCCACCTCTACCTTGATCTTCAATGGGGTTCTTCAGCTAGAGAGAGAAAGAAGAGAGAAGGAAGAGAGTTTTGAGCTTTGGAATTATGAAAGCTTAGGTAACTCTAATTAGCTTAGGGATTTATATAGTTTGTTAATTTACTTAATTGGAAATCCCATAAACCCTAATTAACCTCCTAAATAATCCAACTAATTAATTGACTTAAGTAAAGATGTGCAGCAAAACAGTCCTCACAGACAACGGATCGTGGATTGCATCTACTGGTGGACACTGCCTTGGGCAGCCTTGGACCCCAAAATACTAGGGTATCCCTGGAGGGTCCTTGGCTGGTCCTTGGGGAGTCATTCCCAAACGTTTCAACTATAAATCAAATTTAATGCATGTTAGACACCCTTCCACCAATTTTCATAATTTTTCGACTCCTAAAAGCTAGTCTAATAGGCTAAGGCACGCTAGCACCTCATTGAACTAGTTTTCGGACGACATAGACGTTCTTGGTAGCATTGACTTCTAAACTTCCTATATTATTTATATTCATTAAAATTGAACTTAAAACAGTGTATAAACCTTTTGACATACATGTTAGTCTCTATAACACGTCTTAGATTTTTGAAGTGTTACAATGTCCCTATCCTATTATTTTTCTATTGATGTTGAGTTTAAGATGGAAAGATGAGACTTAGTGTCTTAACTATGAACTTATGATATTTTAAATGAAGTGATGTTCCAGCATTATGTTATTCTATGAAAAACTTTAAATTCTTTGCTAAATTTCTATGACAATGCGAAGAATGAATGCTAAAAAACTTGTCTAAGAACTCTGAGAGGTCGACAATGCCGCTTACTTCTATGGGGTGCTCCCCGGTCGTGAAAAGGGAAGAGTAGTTGCAAAGTTTTTTAAAAAACTAGAAGGCTTAGAATTTTTTGATACTTTTCACCATCAAAAAGAATTATATCCATAAGACTTTTAATTGCTATGACTTAAATTTTTGATTTGCAAATTCATCAAATGGATGTAAAAACTATTTTTTAAAATGGGGACCTGAATAAGCAAATTTATATCGATCAACCTGAGTTTTTTTGAAGCAAGCCAAGAAAGCAAAGTATGTAAACTTACTAAATCTCTACATGGATTGAAAGATTTGATTCCTGCATGATTGAATATGGTTTAAAAACAAATGAGTGTGATAAGTTCATTTCTCATAAGTGTTGGAATAATTCTCATGTTATTACTTGCCTATATTTTTATAATTTATTGATCTTTAGCATAAACATGAATGTTATTGATGAAGCTAAAAATATTCTTAGAAGCCATTTTGATATGAAAGGTCTTGGTGAGACAAATTTTGTTCTTGGAAAAATAATAACAAGAACATGTGAGGGATTTTTCCTTGACCAGTCACATTATGTTGAGAAAATTTTTACAAATATAATTTTCTTGATCGTAAATATGTTGTAACTCCTTTTGATATAAGTTTTCACTTATTTACTGTTGAAAGTGAAAATGATGTAATAAATCAAAGGGAATACACTAGCATAATCGGAAGTCTGAGATATGTGATTGATTGCACTAGGCCTGATATTGCATATGCAGCAAGAGTACTTGGTAGGTTTATAATGACAGATTTACAAGCAAGACATGTAATAAACATTGGCATGGTATAATAAGAGTTATGAGAAATTTAATTGGAACAAAAAATTGCGATTTGTTGTATACAAAATATGATGATGTACTTGAAAAATTTTTGTGATGCAGATTGGAACACTTTATGAGGTAATTCATGTTCTAACACTGGTTATATAATTACTTTGGGTGGTGGTGTTATTTGTCAGAGATAAAAAAACAAACTATAATTGCTAACTTTACCACAGAGGTTGAACTAATTGTTTTAGCTTCTGTTAGTGAGGAAGCGAATTGGTTTAGATATTTATTATTTCAAATAACTTATTTTAAAAAAAATAATTCCTCCTATTTTAATTCATTGTGATAGCACTGCTGCAATTGGTAGATTTCAAAACCGCTATTAGAACGGTAAATCCAGAATAAGGAGGAAACACAGTAATGTAAAATCGTATGTGACAAGTGGTACAATTAATGTTGATATGTCAAATCTTGTGATAATCTTGCATATCATCTTACTAAGTCCTTAACTATAGAAACTGTATGGAGAACATCAAGGAGGATGAGTTTGAAACCTATAAATACTTGTATCATATTTGAGTAAACCCAACCTAGAGATCCTATAACCATGTTTGAAGGAAAAAATTAATCATATGATGACTTGTTAAGAAAAAAGTGCATTATTTTGTCATTCCCTCCAATGATGTGAATGTATTGTTTCCTCTGGTAAATTGTGGAGGTTGAGTTTCAAAAACTCTCAATGAATAATCTGTAGCCCATATTGGTGGAGTGTTAAACTTACCAAAACATTCTAGACGGATTTTCCCTATGTGAGTGTGGAAGTAGGTCAATTTCTATAAGAATGGAAAAATTCTCAAAGGCACTCATGAAACCGGGTAGAACAAGATTGTAACGTGATGACTTTGAAGCTCATGTCATCACCTTGTTTATTATGTGTGAACAGTGATATTTTATTTCCCTCAAGTAGTCATAGTTCAGGTCTGAGACCACTATGACTCTGAAGTAGTAGTTATTATTTCACTCAGTGGAGGTTCAATATAGATCACACCTTCGTTGTTCATAGTAATCTTCCTTCAACTAATTGACACTGTTGGTTAATAATCAAATGAGTTGGGGATTGATGAGTAGTGAGCATTTTAATATTAGTTTTATGTTAAAATAGTTTATTTTCTTTAATGACATAATGTTGCCTCATTTTTTATTCTTCCATTATTTTTTGAAACCTATGTAACATATGTAACTTTTAATACATTTATATTCACTATTTACCACCCCATTATCTTTTTATTTATTCCTAAGAAGACTTCTTCTACTATAGATAGTGGTAGTCTTCATTTGGTTTGATAGACAAGAAAAATATAGAGAGAAAAAAATTAGTCAAAAAAAAAGAGTTCTTATTAGTTGAAGGGATATGTTGTTTTTGTGGAGATTTGGACTTAACTCTTGTACAGAGTTGTTGAGTTATACTTTGTGTTAAGATTGTTCTATCCTGGAGGGGACAAATCAAGAAGGACTACTGCTAGACCGATGAAAAACATTTGCTGCAGTGGACTCCTTAAAGATTGTGATATTTATTTCTTTATTTATTTTCAATTTTAATCTTGCAATTTTATTTTCTTGTAATTTTTCACTAACATTTCACGAGTTTATAGAAACCTTATCACTGCATTTTGGGAGGCAAAAATTTGAATTAGTTAGCCGAAAGTGAAGGATAAATTTGAAATAACTAGAACTTTGTTAAACTTATTTGTTTATTACTCTTTATGCCTCGGATTTAAAGTAAGTTGATTATTTAATCCTCCCACATATATATAAAACTTATCCAACCTCTTCTCATTAACTTGAACTTCAATTGAAGTTGCACGATTGTAACTTTTATTCACTCAAAATTCATGATATCACTAAAAATAGTAAAACTTTTCTTCCTTTTTATGTTATACTATAGAACTATCTATTTTTCTCTATAATTGAAAAGGTGAAGTCTTTGACCCTCCAAATATATATAATTCAAATGTACATTTATTTTGTTAATTGTAATAATATTTTATTTATTTATTTAAAATTATATTGGATAATCAATAAGATTGTAAAATAAGAAAATTATGTATTAGTATTGATTATGCTTAGAGTGAATTAAGCATGTTTTAGTCCTAAAATGCAAATATTCATTTACTTTGAAATGAAAATATATTTTCATCTTGTTATTACATAAATTTATTTTATATTGAAAAGTTTAAGATTTTTTTTATGATACAATAAAGCTAAATGAAGCATTTTCAACATTTTTCATCTAAGAAAAGACTAAAATATCTTCTCCATATTGAGTTCTTAATTAAAATACTATTTCTTCATGAAAATATGGGTAAATTAGTATTTTACCCAACCCATTTATTACCGAATCAATTTTAACCCATATCAAATATGGCTAGTTAAATTACTACCCATTTTATATGTACCTTTTTTCAACCCGCCCACTTTTGATCCAACCCGCCCATTTGCAACCACTACTTAGGATCAAAGATAATTTATGATTCTCTGATCCATAGACATTTCATCATACATTCAACCAAATTACAAACACACAAAGAACAAAGCAAATGTGAAAGAAAACGGAAATATAACTGATCAAGACTAAAATCGACTATAAAATTAGACAAAACACTTAGTTATTTTGGAGCGATGTAACGTGTATTGGGTCTATTATCCATTCTCCAATTTATATTTAATTAAATAATAAACGATAATTATATTATTTTATATCAAATAGTAAAAGTTGTTAGGTAACTTACAAGCCCCAAAAATCACTAGACTTATTCAGGCCGGGCTAAATAGTCTTTTACTTAAATAAGCTTCAAAATCACAGTCCAATCCAATCAAATCACAGGTTAGGTCAGATGAATTTATTGTGATACTTATGAGCGTTTAGATCGGTGATGTTCCAAGGAGATTTTGGATTGAAGCTTCCGGGAATCAAGTTGGATTAACTTAAGCAAGGTAGGTTGTGCTGCACCAATAGGGCTATTTACCCTTGATTACAGATTTCGGGTACAAATTCTGATTATAGATTTTTTTTAATTGGGAGAGTGATCCACAATTGGAAATTGCATTATGAAATTTGAATTTTGTCCAAGCTCCACACTTTGGGTGAGAGACAGAAAATAGTTGGAGAACTTGACAAACAGACTGAACGGTGTTTGTACTTGACTTTTTCACGTGTTTGCTTTTTTTGTGTTTCCCTCATATTGATTTTACCGGCATGCCCATTTCATTAGATCAAGTCTATTTGTCTACAAAAAGATAATATAATAGAACTAACAAATCACTTGGGCAAAAAAATAGTATATCAATTTTCTAAAATATAAATGATGATCTTTTAATGTAAGTTATATTTAAATAAATATTATATTTACCTAAATTAAAATATATGAAAATGGATGATTCGTAAATGAACATAGTATATGGTAAAAGTGTAAATCCTGTTAACTTTTTATGCTTATAGATTTTGATAATATATACCAACAGGTTTTTGAGGACAGAATTGATGTGCTTGACATTTATAAGAACCCCACTTGATCTATATAAAGGGTGTGTTTGGTATGAATGTTTCCAGAAAAAATGTTTTTGAAAAACAAAGGAATTTCTAATTTATTTTCTTATGTTTGGGTTGTAAGTAGAAAATATTTTTCGAAAAATATCATTTAGTAATTTGTTTGTGAATGAAAAACCTTTTTTAGAAAATATTTTTTCTTTTTACTAGAGAAAATATTTTTTACGAAAATAATTTCTAAGTCGGAAACCAACCTAGATAATCGATCTAGGACATAACCCCGCCATACGAACTAGGACACAACCCTGACGATCGATTCGAAATTCGACACTAAAATTTTGAACTATTTTTCAAATATAATCTTTTAAATTATTTTATTTGGAAGGG
>NC_028637.1:71288971-71330359 GCF_001406875.1 Solanum pennellii | reverse complement strand
AGGGTCGGGGGGCAGGGGGGGGGTTAATAAATAAAATTTTAAAATTGATTTTTATAAAAAGACAAACTTTTAAAAAAAATTTGGAGGGGGAGTGAGCCAGTAGGAGGGTCGGGTTAGGGTGTAACTTCTCGCAAATTGAAGTAATAAGGAAGAAGTTAAGAATTGGAAACAATGATTTTTGGAAATAATGAAAATTTGGAAATTTGTTTAGGTTAAGTTAAGGAATGAGTTTTGGTTAAGTTCAAATGACTACACTCCTAGCTCAAGATAATTTAGGTGTGTTTGCAGATATCGTAGGAAAGATCGTTGAATTATCTTTTCAATGCCACCGAGTTTGCGCGATTGCGAGATCATATGAGTGAGATATGCCCTTTGGAAGTTGGTCTATTCAAATAAGAAAAGTCTAAAACCGGATTTTGGAAGGGTAGTTTGGTATTTTCCTTACCCTATTATTTTAATTTCGTTTAGGGGTCTAAACTGAAATTGGTTAGTTTAAACTTTTGAAATTAGAGTTAGGATTTTCGAAGTAAGAATGCATGAGGATAAAAGATCCAAGATCATCGTTCACAAGGATTTAGCTTTTGTATTTTGTCAAGGGGTGATCCCACAAGGTAAGTGAGATCACATAATGTTGCGTTCGTTCACCTATGTGGCAATCATGATTCAATTAAGCGAAAATACATAGTTTTGAAAGTAAATCTTTTGAGTTATTGATGAAATTAATTTGAATTCTTGTGGTTTGTGTTGTTAATATTTTCTTGAGTTTGATGCATGTTTTCGGATGTAATTTCGAGTTGAATATAGTAAATATTGAGGATATAATCGATAAGTGTTTAGAGCAAGAACTAAGTTGACTGGGAGGGTTTAGAGTTGAAAAACTAAGAAAAGAAGTCGGGGAGCACCTTGGGAAGGTCTTAGCGCATCGCCCTTCTAAGAGTGGGTTTCTGAATTTTGGGCTCGGGGGGGTCGCGCAAGCAAGAGCACCCCAACCTGGTATCTGAATTTCAAGGTCTGGTGCCCCATGCCTCTCAGAGAGCCAGGGACGCTAGTCTTCACATTTCTTTGCCACCTTTCCGTACTAGTTCTTAGCAATGTACCTATGTTTTATAGTTGATTCTAAAATTCCAATGTACGTTTAAAAATCATGAATTTATCCATAAACATGAGATCATAGACCTTGAATCCATAATTCAATTGAAGGAAAGTTAAGATTCAAGTCTAGAAGTTAAGTATCAAGTCAAAGGAAGTTCTTAAAGTTTTTAGATGTCTTTAACAAACATTTTAACTTTGTTAAGCAATGAGTAAATATTGAAGTTCATTTCTTCAAATAAGTATATGAGGACTATATATTCCCTAAGAGTTTATAATGTTTTTACATTTGAGAAAGAAATGGAAACACCGATTTCCAAGAGAGATTTTAAGCTAATAAGTTCAGAGTAATTATCTCAACTCAAAGAAAGAAGTTCTTTTAAAAACATAAGAGCTAAGTATATTTTTGGGAATAGTATTGAGCACCGATATGTGGATGCGAGTTCATATTAACTCAAGTCTCCATAAACCATGTAGGCATCATGGTAGTAAAGGATTATACTTTTTAGGTGACTCTTTAAGTGTTTTTTAGCATAGAATAGCGGATCCACTTAGTTAAGGCATCTATAATACCCCGGAAACTAATACACCAAACTATAGCCACAAGCTAGGGTTCTAAGGTGTGTTGATGGAGAAATAGAGTCGTAGATGAGACTTGATGTGTTTATAATGAGGTGATTAGTGGTTGAAGATCAATGTATTAGACCTAGTAGCCCAGAAGAACTTTAAGAGGTTGGTGGAGCATGGGAAGGGGAACCACCACGGCAAAAGATAAAGCCTAAGCCAAAGGGACAAGGATTCCCAAGGTTTCACTACCACCTTCACGACTAGTTTTGTGGACCACGGTCAGTGAAAGGGTCCTTGAAGATGCCTTAGGCATTTGGGAGGCTAGATCATGAGGCCAAGGCACTACCCAAAGCTCACGAGGCACTTCAGGAGTCGCTAGCTTGACCACGACCCGTCAATGTGGCTGTGAAGGTGACTTAGTGTTTAACGGACAAATAAATATGGGTATCTACTGGTCTATAAACCACGGTCACCACCACAGACCGTCCAAGTGGTGGGTGGGACGGGGCTGTTAAGGGAGGGATATTTGGGTAAATTCCTATTCGACTAGGTTTAAGTGGGGGGTTTTGGTTTGTCTTTTATTCACCCAATTATAGTATTTTAAGGCATTGACCCCCAAATATAAGTCACTTTATATTAGACCCAATTCAGAACCCCAAATCACTCCTCTCTTAAATATTTCCCTCTCTACGAAGAGCCTCTATTGAAGAAGAAGCTAGGGTTGAAATTAAGGTTAAGATCAAAGGCTCCAATGCTTAAGGCTTGTTGTAGGGATTTATTTAAGTTATGTTAAAATTTTTATATATGGTTTCTTCCACCCATATAGTCCCCTAATATTTCCCCTAGTTTGTGAAGAAAAGCCCCCAATAAAGCTAGGGTTGCTTCCAATGTATGGGTTTTAGGTGGGCATGATTCCAAAAGGATGAATGCTACTCATATATGATTAATTTTGTGTTGATTCATGATATTACTAATAATTTATCTAAATTCCTTGATTAAACCTATTTTTCAAAGTATGTGGGTTGGTGTTTTTGATGAGGATATGATGATTCTTGCCTAGTCTGTCTTGATTGTTGGTATGTACAGAGCTTATCCAACAATATGAATATGAGATCATGAATTGAACTATAACTATGCATGTAAGATATAATATGAATTGATATAATTAGAACTGGGACCTTTGATGAATTGTGATTAGGATTAACTATGCCTAATGATTGTGACTAGTATGTATTGTGATCTAGACTAGTATGATGATTGTGGAGTAAGTATTGAATATAGGGATTGAATCCAAAATGTTGATCATTAGGGATTAAAAAGTAAGTCTATTATGCTGAGATATCTTGCATAGATGTAGAATGTGAAATGCTAATTACCTAAATTGAATCATGCTTGATAGAATAGAATAGGTTGAGGTTGAGTCTTATCATTTCTTCATGGATAGTTGTATTATGTAGCCTGAGTTGGAAGATATCATAGTAGCTTTGGAATGAGGAATTATGCACTCGTTAGGTTAGCTTGAACTACCATTTGTAGGATTTGTTGTATGGTAACTTGCATTAGTATAGGCATGGTATCGTAAGATTTAAGACCCATGCTCTCCTATGGGTAGCTTTAAATATAATGGTTAGAATTCTATTCATGATAGCTTTATTTGGTAAGTCCAATACCATTTCATGGTAACTTAGGATTTAGACCTCATTCTCTACTAAGGATAACTAAGGGTTGAGGATTCACACTCCCGTAAGGATAGCTTGCATCTTAATGAGTGGTTGCATGGTGGCTAGGTCGGCATACTTGTATCGTTCCTATGATAGCTTGGATTGAATGATATGATATTATCCATGGTATATAGGTCTAGTATGGTAGTATGCTATTCTTTTATAGAATAAAATGAAATATAGTTAACATTGAATAAGTTAGCCTAAAGGAGTACTTAGTGTGAATGATAGTATGGGATGTCATTCATACATTGCACAAGTATGAATTGAGATACTTATGAAGTGTCCTATTATGTGGTGTATGTCAATCTTGGATAGTTTCTATAGTTTCCTTCCATGATATGATTGACTTAGGTTGGTAGTTCCTTGTCAATGTGAAGTAGGTCAATAGTGACACCTAGAAATGGTAAATGTGAATAGAGCGACTTCAAGATATGCTTAATATGTGTGGTATTGTGGTATTCCCAACATTCATTGTACAAGTGTGTCTTATGGTTACTTAGGTGTGTAGTGCTCTTATGACATGGAAACCTAGGTCTTAAATAGTAGGGTGTACTTCGATAAAGAATGACCAAAAAAAAGATGTACTTATCCTAGGAAGTATAATGAAATGCTACATTGGCCTTGAACAAGTATGCTTAGAGGTGCCTTATGAAGTGGTTCACTTGAATATGAAATAACAAGGGTTGAATATGAGCTTATGAGTATGCCTAATGTTGGCTTATGGTATTATGATGTTTATCTTATGATTTTGTTGTTGCCTCTTGTGCATATGTCTTATGTTGACTAACCATTTGAGATGTTTATATTGGTATCATAGATTTCATATTTGTTAAATTTTTTACTAATGCATATTGCCTACGTTTGAATCAAATGTAGAGTGTAGGGAGATTGAGTTGCTTGGATGCTAGAGTCCTAATTATAAGAAGATTGAAGATTGGTGAGTCCTCATAGCTTCGAGGAGCAACCCCTTATGTTTCAATTATCTCTTTTTCTTATGTTCTAAGACTTTATATGGGCTGTGTTCAAAGACTTTTATTCATGTAATCCTAGATGTTTGAGACAATGATGTTAGAAAGACCTCTCTTTTATGAAATGCTTTTCGACTCTATGTTATAAAAATGTTTTAAATTCTCCCATTTTTCTATGATTTTATGTTATGAGTATGCTTAGTGCTTGAATGCGACCACTTCGGGGTAAAGTACACCATGTCACGTCTTAGAGGTGCTCTCACGATAGAAAAACTTGGTATCTAAGCATAAGGTATTGGGAAAATTTTAGGATGTCTCAATCCACATCAAGTAGAGTCTTATTATCGATGTGAGTCATGTCACATATATGAGTAGGAGAACATAGGATGCTTAGTAAAATGTCTCACTTCTTCGTTCTCTTAGTCATGTTATATATTTTTGCTTTAGTAGGCCCTAATCTAATGTGTGCCTATGATTTCCCCAGGTTATGGCTAACATTAGGACGAACTAGGAGGGAAAGAGAAGACAATGAGGATCAAGAGATTCCTCCCTAAGTCCACGATCAAGTTCCTAATGACCCTCACATTGGGAATGTCACTCTAGTAGAGTGTAGGGATTCCATGAAATTGTTGGCTCAATCCTTGATGACACAAGTTAATGGACAGGTGGTAGCTCCGTTAAACCTTATAGAGGGAATATGTGCTTGTAGGATTATGGAGTTCTTGACTATTAACCCTCCGGTGTTTAGTGGCTCTAAAGTGGAATAGGATCCAAATAGGTTCATAGATGAGGTTTATAAGTCACTTGATATCAAGGGGGTTACTCTATTACAAAAGCAGTGTTAGCCTCTTATCAATTAAATGGTGTTCTCCGAAGTTGGTATGAGCAAAGGAAAGATTCTAGGCAGGTATAGTAGGGTCCTATAGAGTAGGAAACTTTTAAGTCGGCTTTCCTTGATAGGTTCTTTCCTCGAAAGATGAGGGAGGCTAAGTTGGAGGAATTCATAAATCTTAGTAAATGCAACATGAATGTAAATGAATATGCCTTGAAATTAACTCTTTTGTCTAAATATGCTCCATCTTTGGTATCAAGTCCAAGGGATTTGATAAATAGGTTCATGATGGGGGGGTGTTCAAACTAATAGAAGAAGAATGTCCTATGACAATGTTTATTAATGAAATGGATGGATATCTCACCCCTAATGGGTTTTCCCCAAAAAATAGAGGAGTCAAAAGTTAAGAAACAAAGGTCTAGGGCGAAAAAGAGTTCTAGGGTGGAAAGTGATGGGTCCGATGGACATGAACGTTCAAAGAATCGACAAAAGTTTTCCGAGAAGGGTATTCTAATACTTCTTATTATAAGGATGATAGGATGTCTACCCTTAGGCCTCAAGGGAAAAGTAGTGAGTCCTGATGTCACTCTTGTTCTAGGTATCGTAAGAGGCATGAGGGTAAATGTTTGGCCGGTATAGATGGTTGCTATGGATCTGGTGAAAGTGGACCCATGAGGAAGAAATTTCAAAGGGTTTACCCTAATGGATTGCTTGATATTTCTCAAAAGAAAAATATATTCGATATTCTCAAATCTAGAAAAAAATCAAGAATGATCTCCTCATGTCCTTTTGCGGTGTATGTTTCATGTTTTAGAAAATCACTAGATTTTCATCTTTTATGACTTGCTATGTTGAACTTGATGTTGTCCTTGATATGATTGATGCTTAGAAAAGCATGTGTGGGATTACCCAAGGAGGATATAGTGTGCCTATTTTGTAAGGTCTTTACATGATTATATGTTGCTATGGTTTCTTTATGTATGTTTATGAAGTTGGGTAGGTCTTGTTAAAATTTACCTCTTTCATTGTGTTGCCTCTTATTGTAGAATCCTTAAGTAAATGTGCATTTTAGGCTACATGAATTTATGTTTAGCATGTTGTAGCTATTAGATATTAGTTCCACCTTGGAAATAAGTACATATGTCTCTTTCATGCATTTTGAGTTGCATTAGGTTTGTTTAGCTTGGGATTGACGTTTCCTTGGTTGTTAGTATGCATGTATATGTATTGCATGCATGATAGGGTGCTAGTCTAGAGTTCTTTCTTTCATGAAGTGCTTATAAAGGTCATTCAAGGACAGATGTTATCAAGAGGATATGTTGTAATACCAAAGGAACTAATAGACCAAACCAGAGCCACAAGCTAAGGGTTCTAAGGTGTGTTGGTTGCGAAATTGAGTCATACATGAGACTTAATGTGTTTATAATGAGGAGTTTAATGGTTGAATATCAAGGTATGAATTGGACCTAGTAGCCTACATGAACTTTAAGAGGTTGGTGGTGCATAGGAAGGTCAATTACCAACGCAAAAGGGCAAGCCTAAGTCAAAGGTCCAAGGATGCCCAACCTTGGTAGCTACTGCCTAAGGGTCCATGTAACACCCTAGATCCAAAATAGGTTGAAAATCAAGATTTTAAGAAATTTCAAGTGCCAACAACAGAGCCAACTAAGGATCAACAGTTGACTTACGTTTTTTTAGTCGACTCCGTCGATAGGCCAGTCAACTTTCACTCCTCCGTCACGAATGACGGTCAACCAGTACGGACCTTTAGTCAACTTACACATGTAAGGACCATCATTCGACTTACAGTCCATCAGTCAACTCCGTCAATGACTCCGATATCTTTTGAGTCAGGGGACTTTTGGTTTTTTCCTTGTTTGTTTGGCCCCTAGCTATGTCTTTTAGAGGCTATATCCTGAGATTTTAGTCACTTTAAGCCTATAAACATAAATAGAACTTACCTAGGTCAAATAATTAATAAAAACATAGAAAATTAAGAACAATAGAGGAGAAAAAGGTTAAGAACCCTAGTTCAAGAACTCAACAAGTTTCCATTAATTCCAACCTGGAAAATCGAAAGATTTCTCTGTGGAATTCGTCGCCAGGTATGTGGCATTTCACTAGTGGGTTCCTTTCGCCCATTAGGTTCTTAGAATTAAATCAGTTTCTTGATTCCCTTATTATGGATAGACCTAAAGTTTCTAGAATTATAGCATCTATCATGAATTAGTTAGTTATATGTTCCAAATAAGATTGTCATGTTAGTAGTAAGTTTATTGAATGAATTTTAGAACCCTAGGTAGGCATTTCTTTAATTCTTGAATTACACATGCTAGGTTTGATATATCATTAATTCAGTTACACATGCATTAGTTATTAATGCATCATTATTTGATTAATTTTTGCATTCTCATATTGCATGTTAAGTTTTCATTTTTCCAGTATTACAAAAACTCAATCATAATGTGTTAATCACTTAATTCATCGATATTAGCATAATACCGAGTTAGACTAGGGTTCAGCTTACCCAAATAGACCCAAAACTACTATCCAAGTAGGTTGTAAGTCCCCTATGTGGCATAAGCTTAGCGATCACGCCAGCATGCCTTTATACCTCTGGCAGGGTATATTGGGTCCTTTTGATGGGGCATATACACCAGATTTCACATTTAGCTTATGCAGTTTTATTATCGATTATTAGTAGCTCACATATCAGTCAAACGCTATTGAATTGACCATATTTACAGTTCAATTAGTATTCAGTCTCAACATCTAATAAATTTGGTCTTTGTATCCAGTTAACGCAAAATTCAGTATATAATGTTCAAAATATTATACTCGATTTTGTGGTTGTTCAGTAATGTATCATTTTAGCTTTACTCTATACTACATATTCAGTACCTTTCAAGTACTGATGCATACATATGCTACATCTTCTCGTCATGTAGGTTTAGGTTCTAAACATCTAGATCATACTTAGATCGATTCATAATCCGCAGTTAAGAAGAATCAGTGGTGAGTTCTTATTCTCCGAGGACAATAATTATGAGTTTCTTTTCAGTACTTTTAGTTCTTTAGTTTCAGTTTTGCTTGACTTAGTTAGGGCATGTCCCATCATTTCTAGTCAGTTAGAGGTTATCTTACGACATAGTCAGTTTCAACTTAGTATTGAGTTAATGTCTTCTTTGTATTAAACTCATCAGTTTTCATATATCTCAACTATAGTATATGGGTATTCCCCATCTTTTCAATTTAATTATGATTTAGCTTCAACATCAGTTTATTATCTTAAGTATGCTCATGATCATGTCGACATATTTAGCTTGGGATCACTTGTGGTCCTAGGTCCCGTGTCTGAATCTCGGGGGTAGCTCGAGGAGTCACAAACTTGGTAAAAGAGAACTAGGTTTAAGAGTTCTAGGATGTCTAAAAATCCGTACTAAGTAGAGTCCCTTTCATTCGTGTGAAGTGCACCACATCTAATGAGAAGGTGGTTACAAGGTGTTCAGTAAAATTCTTCACCTTCTTGTTACTCTTATCGGGCGTAAGGTATGATTAAATTGCATTCGAATCTGACATTCTACGTTTTAGTGTTATCGTGTCTCTTCATAGAGCTAACGCCAAGAATTCTAAGGCAGCTCCTTCAGTCCCTGATCAAAACTCTCCAATGATGAATTTAGAAATGTCATTCAAAATGTTGGATCAGTGTGTCGCCAACCAAAACAATAAGCGAGTTCAAGTTCGTGTGAATGCTAATGGTGGATCAATCACAACTAGGGTCCGTGACTTTGTTAGGATGAATCCTCCAGAGTTCTTAGTACCATACACTGGTGAAGATCCTCATGATTTTTATGATGAGATCAAGAAGATTTTTGAGGTGATGAAGGTCACTTGAAATGATAGGGTTGAGCTAGCCATTTACCAACTTAAGGATGTGTCTTATATCTTGTAAGGAAAACAGGGGTACAGATGCAGTCCCATTTACTTGGCAATGTTTTAGTGAAATCTTTTTGGACAACTCTTTCCCGATAGAGTTGAGATAATCTAGGGCCCAGGAATTCATGAACTTAAGGTAGGGTAACATGACAGTCCAAGAATATGTGCTAAAGTTTACCAAACTCTCCAGGTATGCTCCTCATATGGTTTCTAATTCCAGAGCTCAGATGAATAATTTCTTTTATGGAGTGTAGGTTGTGTGAAAATAGAGTGTAGAAATCCTATGTTATTGGGAGATATGAATATCACTAGGCTTATGATTCATGCTCAGCAGTTTGAGGGTGATAAAATTAGGGAATACGCCAAGGAGAATAAGAAGGATAGGACTGGGAACTATGACTATTCTCATAAGAAATCAGGTAATGGAAATTGCTCGTAGAGTCAGTAGAATTTTTAGCCCCTGCCCCTTTGTCAGCTAGTGTTCCATCCTCTAACAAGAGGTATGATCAGAAGGTAAGGGAACCAGTCTCCATGTCTCAGAAAAATATTTCAGGCACCAAGACTTAACCCACTTGCGCACAGTGTGGCAATAACCATCTGGCCGAGTGCCTTGAAAGAAAGGAACGATACTTTGGATGCGGGCAGTCTCTTCACAGGTTGAAGAGTTATCCTTCTAGACATGGTCAAGGAGGTACTAATGGTAGAGATCAGTTTACAACATCAGTGACACTAGAAGATCGGCTGACTTATTAGGGTAACTTATCTTGAAGAGGTGGCAGTTAGCGCCAAAACATGTTGTATGATTTTTAGACTTTCTAGGATCAGGAAAGATCTCCTAATATGGTCACTGGTACTTTACGAGTCTAAACCTTGATGTTTACGCATTGTTAGATCCAGTGGATACTCTCTCCTTTGTAACTCCTTATATAGAAGTTCGATTCAGTGTTAGTGTAGAAACTCTCAAAACCCTTTTCAGTCTCCATTCCAGCCGGTGAACTATTATTCGCTAGACGGGTATACAGAAATTGCACTATCACAGTCTCTCAAGAATTTACCGTAGCAGATCTTATAGAGTTAGAAATGGTAGACTTCGATGTCATTCTAGGCATAAATTGGTTGCGTTCATTCTATGCCTAAGTTGATATAGAACTAGGATTGTTTATTTTCAATTCCCAAACGAACCAATCTTAGAATTGAAGGGTATTAGCTTAGCGCCTATGGGTAGATTCATTTCTTATGATAAGGCTAAAAGATGATCTCTAAGGGTTATTTCTATCATCCAGTTCGGATTAAGGACTCTAACTTCAAAACACAAACTCTTGAGTCAATTCGTGTAGTCAATGAAATTCTAGTAGTGTTTCTAAAATATCTTCCTGGAGTTCCTCCCAAAAGGTAAATTTAATTTGAAATAGATCTCCTTCAAGATAACCAACCTATTTTTATTCCTCCTTACACAATGGCTCCAGTTGACCTTAAGGAATTGAAAGACCTTATTGATAAGAGCTTCATAATACCTAGTATTTCTCCATGGGGTGCAACAATGTTGTTCGTAAGGAAGAAACATGGTCTAATAAGAATGTGTGTTGACTATTGAAAGTTGTACAAGGTCACAATAAACAATAAGTATCTCATCTCCAGAATTGATGACTTGTTTGACCAACTTTAGGGTGCTAGCCATTTCTAAAATATAGACCTCAAATATGGTTATCATCAGCTAAGAATCAGAGATAGTGACATTCCAAAAATAGCCTTCCAAACTTGGTGTGGTCATTATAAATTTGTAGTTATGTCTTTTGGACTAATCAATGCTCCTGCAACTTTTATGGATTTGATGAACAGAGTGTTCATGTAGTACTTTGACTTGTTCGTTATCGTCTTTATTGATGATATCCTCATTTACTCTAGAAACATAAAATAAATAGCCAGTTATTCCCTAAGTTTAGCAAATGTGAGTCCCAATTGCAATTTGTTGCTTTCGTTGGTTACATTGTATCTAGTGAGGGGATCCGATTGGATTGATAAAAGATAGAAGCAGTGAAACAATGGTCAAGACCTACTTCTTCTACATATATTAGAAGTTTGTTGGGCTTATCGGGATATTACAGAAGGTTCATGGAAGGATTGTCATCTATAGCCTTACTATTGACTAGGTTTACTCAAAAAATGGTCAAGTTTTGATATTCAGATGATTGTGAGAAAAACTTTGTAGAATTGAAAACTAGATTGACTACAACTCTTTCTTGACTCTACTAGAGGGTTCAGATGGCTATGTTCTCTATTGCGATGCATCTAGAGTTGGACTAGGTTGTGTGTTGATGCAGTGGGATATGGTTATTGCTTATGCTTTTAGACAGCTTAAGGCGCATGGTAAGAACTATCCAACTCATGACCTTGAGCTTGTAGTAGTGGTGTTTGCACTCAAGTTATGGAGACACTACTTGTATAGAGTTTAGGTAGATGTGTTCACTGACCATAAGATCCTTCAATATGTGTTCACCGAGAAAGAGTTGGATATTTCCCAGAGGAGATTGCTTCAGTTCCTTAAGGATTACGATATGAGTGTGCATTACCATCCTGGTACGACGAATGTAGTAGCAGATGCTCTTAGCAGATTATCTATGGGTAGTATAGCCCATGTAGAGTAAGAAAAAAAAATAACTAGTGAAGGTTGTTCACATGCTTGCTTTCTTGTGAGCTCTCCTTATGAGCAAATAAGACATGGTGTAACAATTCAGATTGTGGCCAAATCTTCTTTGGTAGTGGAGGTTAAGTAAAAGTAAGACAGTGATCTAGTATTGCTTGAACTTAAGGGTGTAGTACACAATCAGAGAGTGGAGGTTTTCTCCCAAGGGGGAGATGACATACTTCCCTATCAGAGTAGATTGTGTTTCCTAATATGGGTGAATTGAGACAACACATTCTTGTAGAAGACCATAATTCTATATATTCTATTCATCCAGGTGCCACTAATATGTAACGCGATCTGTGGGAATTCTATTGGTGGAATGATATGAAAAGAGATATAGCAGATTTTGTTGCTAAGTGTTGGCAGAGATCATGACTCCATTTGGGTGATTGTCGATATAGTAACTAAGTCTTCTTGCTTTTTGGCGGTCAAGACTACATATTCGATGGAGGATTGCACCAAGCTTTACATTAATGAGATAGTCAGGTTGCATGGGGATCCATTATTTATCATCTCATGTAGAGGTCCTCTATTTACCTTTCATTTCTGGAAGTCATTTTAGATAGGTATTGGTAATCATGTTAATCTTAGCAGTACATTTCATCCTCATATGGATGGACATGCACAACATAACATTCAGACCTTGAAGTTAAGTTGAGAGCTTGTGTGATCGATTTCAAGAATAGTTGGGATGATTACCTACCTGTTATTGATTTTTCCTACAACAATAACTACTTTTCCGGCATTCAGATGGCCCCTTATGAGTCATTGTATGGGTGTTAATGTAGATGTATTGTTCGTTGTTTCGAAGGAGGTGAAGCAACTTTGATATAATCAGATTCAGTCCATTATGCTATGGAGAAAGTGCAACTCACTAGAGATACAATTAAGATAGCATAGAGTGGTCAGAAGTCTTATGTTGTGAGGAGAAGGGAACTAGAGTTCCAAGTTGATAATTGGGTTTACTTGAAAGTGTCACCTATGAAGGGGGTGATGAGAATTGGCAAGAAATGAAAGCTCAGTCCTACATAATTTGTCCCTTACAAGATCTTGAAAAGGGTTGGCAAGGTGGAATATCACTTACAATTGCAAGCAGAACTAGCAGTAGTGCATCTTATCTTCCCCTTCTCGTTCTTGAAGAACTGTGTAGGGAATCCAGCCTCCGCAGTTCCATTAGAGAGTGTGGCTGGGAAAAATTGTATTTCTTATGAGGATGTACCAGTTGAGATTCTTGACCATCAGGTAATAAGGTTGAGAAACAAATTAGTCTCTTAAGTTAATGTATTGTGGAGGAATCAGTTTGTAGAGAGAGCTACTTGGGAAGCAGAAGAATCCATTAAGACAAGTATACCCACCTCTTCCTTTCTTATTCTACTCTAGCTTGAGGTAATAGTTTTCCTCAGTTTTACAGTCATTCATGCACAAATTCAGTCTTAGTATCATGTTACTTCAGTTTGTACTTGCATTTTAGCGTATTTGCATGTTCATGGAACTCAGTTCAGTCAGAATTAAATTATCAGTGCATAGTAGTAGGGATTGCATCTCCTTCGCTCCATTCTTAGCTATTTTAGTATTCATTCGACAACACATGGTCCCAAGAGGGAGATAATGTAAAACCCTATATCCAAAACCTACCAAAAATGTAGATTTTCAGAAGTTGTCGGTGCCAGCGACAGAGCCAACTACAGACCTTCAGTCGACTTACAGTCCGTTAATCAACTCCATTGATGGACCAATAAACTTTCAGTACTCAGTCGTGAATGACGGTGGACCAGTATAGACTGTCAGTTGACTTTGTTGATGGGACAGTCAACTTCCAGTCCTCAATTGCGAACGAAGGTCGACCACTACGGAAAGTCAGTCAATTTACGGTCTATCAAACCTCCGTTGATGGGATAGATAGCCTTTAGTTCTCATTCGCGAATGAAGGTCAACCATTACAGACCGTAAGTCGACTTACATTCCATCAATCCACTTTGATAGCTTTTGAGTCAGGGGTGTTTGGTTTTTTCCTTGTTTCTTTGGCCCATAAGCTACGTCGTTTAGACCCAAAATCGTAAGTCTTTAGTCAGTTTAAGCCTATAAACATAAATATAACTTATTTAAGTCAATCATTAATCATAACTTAGAAAACTAGAATCAAGAGAGGAAGAACAGGTGAAGAATCCTAGTTCAAGAACGCAACAAGTTTCCATCAGTTCTAGCCCCAAAATCAAATGATTTATCTGTGAAGTTCATCACCATGTATGTGGTAGATCACTAGTGGGTTCTTTTCTCCCATTATATACCTAGAATTCAATCAGTTTCCTGATTCCCTTATTATGAATAAATCTAAGGTTTCTAGAATTAAAACAGATCCATGGATTGGTTAGTTATATGTTCGAAATCAGATTACCATGATACTAGTATGTTTATTGCATGAATTTCAGAACCCTGACTATGTATTTCTTTAGCTCTTGAATTTCATATTCTAGGTCAGATATATCATTCATTCAGTCATATATGCCTCATTTATTAATGCATCATTATCACATTAATTGTTGCATTCTCAGATTGCAGGTTAAGTTTTGAGTTATCCGGTATTACAGAATCTTAGTCATAATGTGTTAATCACTTAATTTATTAGGAGTAGTAAAAAACCAAGTTGTACTAGGGTTAAATGTACCCAAATAGTCCTAGAACCACTAGCCAAGTAGGTTGTAAGTCCCCTTTGCGGGCATCAGTTAATGATCACACCAGCATGCCTTTATATGTTTAACAGGGTATATTGGGTCCTTTAGATGGGGCGTATACATAGGACTCCACATTTAGCTCATGTTGTTTTACTATCGGCTAATAGTAGCTCGCATAGTCTAGTCACGCTCTATCGCATTGACCATATTTACTGTTCAGTCAACATTCGGTCTAATCATATTATAAATTTGGCCATTGCATCCATTAGCTCAACATTCAGTATGTCATGTTCAAAATATTACACTTGCTTTTTTTGCTTGTTCAATTATGTATTATTTTAGCTTAAGTGTATCCTACATGCGATGTACCTTTCATGTACTAACGCATATGTGCGCTACATCTTCTCATGATGTAGGTTCAGGTTCTCAGCATCCATATAACGCTTAGATCGATTCCCGATCTCCAATTCAATATAATCATTGGTAAGTCCTCATTCTCTAAGGAAAATAATCACGAGTTTCTTTTCTGTATTTTTAGTCCTTCTATTTCAGTTTGGCTAGACTTAGATGGGGCATATCCTACAAATTCTTGTTAGTTAGAGGCTATCTTCAGACGTAGTTAGTTCCAACTTAGTATTGAGTTAATATAACCTTTGTATTAAAATCATCAATTTTAATATATATATATATATATATATATATGTATTAGTTATAGTATATGGGTATTCCCCATATTTCATTTTGTGTACAATTTAGCTTCCGCATTAGCTTATTATCTATAGTATGCATATGATCATGCCAACAAGGATATCTTGGGATTACTTATGGTCCTAGGTCCTATGTTCGCGTCTTGGGGTTGCTTGGGGCGTGACGATTCCCGACAACCTTCACGACTAGTGGTGTGTACCACAGTAAGTGAAGGGGGTCCTTGAAGATTCATTACGAATTTGGGAGTCCAGGACAAGAACATAAGGCACTGGCCCAAGCTCACGACACTTCACGAGCCGTTGGCATGGCCACGACCCATCAAAGTGCTTGTGAAGGTTGCCGCAGTTTATTAGGGTGTTTGAGTGCCAAATAAAGTTGGGGAGCTACTAGACTATGGAACACGGACCCCATTACAGATCTTGGTGCCTTTCACGGATGGTCCAAGTGGACGTGGTGTGTGGGACAGGGCTGTGAAGTGACGGATATTTCGATAAATTCCTATTGGACTAGTTTTTAGTGGGGGTAATTTGGTATGTATTTTATTCACTTAATTAGACTATATTAAGTCATTATCCCCCAAATTAACTCACTTTACATTAGATTCAATTCAAAACCCCAAATCGCTCTTCTCTCAAATATTTCTCTCTCTAAGAAGAACCTCCATTGAAAAAGAATCTAGGGTCGAAGCTAAGGTAAGGTTCAAATGCTCTATTTCTCAAGGCTTGTTCTAGGTATTTGTTTAAGGTATGTTAATATTTTTATCTATGGGTTCTTATACCCGTAAAGTCCCCTAGAAATTCCCCTAATTTGTGAAGAAGAGCCCCAATCAAACTAGGATTGCTTCCAATGTATGGGTTTTGGGTGGGTATCAGTCCCAAAGGCTGGATACTAACCATATATGATTAATTTTGTGTTGGTTCATGATATTATTAAGTTTTTGTGTGAATTTATTAATTAACCCTAATTTTCAAAGTATGTGTGTTTGTGTCTTTGATGATGAATTGATGATTCTTGCGTAGTTTCTCTTGGGTTGTTTTATTGTATACAACTCATCAATGAATGTGAATATGAGATCATGAATTGAACTAGACTATGCATGTATGATATAAAATGACTTGATATGATTAGAATTGGGACCTTTGATGAATTATGCTTAGTATTAGCTATGCCTAATGCTTGTGACTAGTATGTATTAATGATCTAGACTAGTATGATAATTATTGAGTAAAGCTTGAATATAGGGCTTGAAGTCATAATGTTGATCACTAAGTCTTAAAGCGTAAGTATATTATAATGAGATATCTTCCATAGATATGGAATGTGAAAGGCTAATTACATAAAATTAATCATGCTTGATAGAACAGAATAACTTGAGTGTTAATCTTATGATTCTTTCATGGGTAATTGAAATGTGTAGTTGGGATGGTTGATCTCATGGTATCTTGGATTAAGGAATTAAGATCTCCGAAGGTTTGTTGGAACTAGCATTGGTAGGATGCATTTCATGGTAGCTTGCATTATTATAGGCATGGAAGCCTAGGATTGACAACCTATTCTCTCCTATGGGTTGCTTGAACTAGCATGGTTAGAATGTTACTAATGGTAGATTGATTTGGTTAGTTCAAGACCATTTCATGGTATCATAGGATTGAGACTTCATTCTCTCCTGAGGATAGCCTAGGGTTGAGGATTCATATTCCTTTAAGGATAGCTTGCATCCTAATGAGTGTTTGCATAGTGACTAGGTCGGTATACTTTTATACTTCCTATGATAGATTGGATTGATATGATGTTTTCCATGGTAAATAGGTCTATCATGGTAGTATGCTATTCTTGATAGACTATAATGTAAGATAGTTAGCATTAAGTAAGTTAGCCTAAAGGAGTACTTAGTGTGAATAGTAGTATGGGATGTTATTCATACATGGCACAAGTATGACTTGAAGCTACTTATGAAGTTTCCTTATATGTGATGTTTGTCTAGCTTGGATGATTGCTATAGTTGCCTTCCATGATATGATTGACTTAGGTTGATAGTTCCTTGCCAATGTGAAGTAATTAAATAGTGACACCTAGAAATAATAAATGTGAATTAGTGACTTTTAGATATGCCTAGTGTGTGTGGTATTATGGGATGTCGCACATGCATTGCAAAAGTGTGTCTTAAAGTTACTTATGTCTGTATTGCTCTTATGACATGAAAACCTAGGTCTTAAATAGGAGGGTGGACTCTGATAAAGAATGATAAAAGAGATGTACTTAGCTTAGGTAGTATCGTCGGATGCTACCTTGGCCTTGCACAAATATTCTTGGATGTGGGTTATGAACTAGTTCACTTGAATATGAAAGACTAAGAGTTGAATAAGAACTTATGAATATGCTTTATGTTGACTTGTGATATCATGACGTTTATCTTATAACTATGTTATTGGCTCTTATACGTATGTCTTATATTGACTAACAATTTGAGATGTTTATGTTGGTAGGTTAGTTTTCATAGTTGTTAGATCTTATACTAAAACATATTTCTTGAATTCTAATCAAATGTAGCGGGAGATTGAGTTGTTTTGAGTCTAGAGTCCTGAGTATAAGAAGATTGAAGATTGACGAGTCCTCGTAGCTTCGAGGACCAACGCCTTATGTTTTAATTATATCTTTTTCTTATTTTCTAAGACTTTATATAGTCTGTGTTCAAAGACTTTTATTCATGTTATTCCAGGATGGTTTGAGATAATGATGTCAGAAATATTTCAGCTTTTATGAATAGCTTTACGACTCTATGTTAAATAAAAGTTTTAAATTCTCTCGTATTTTCAATTATTTTATGCTAAGAGTATGCTAAGGGCTTGTATGCGACCCCTTCGAGGTCAAGTATGTCGTTTTATGTCTATGGGGTGCTCTTGGGGTGTGACAGTGTCCTTTATGACGACAATGTATAGGATAGTTCTACTAGCATGGACAAGACGTGGTATAATGATACGCTCAAATTATACTTCCCTAAAGAAGTATAAGTTGTCGTATCAAGTAAAGAACACAATTACTAGGTTGGGGTCGATACCACGAGGAAAATGGTTTAGACTTAACTTTAATCTACGATTAGCTTTATTTAGTCAAGTCCTTTCTGAAAACAGTTAAATAAAAGGGGGGGGGGGTTGTGAAACAAAAATGTTCAATTGTTTCTAAGTACAAGTAGCAAGATTAAAACTTTGGTTTTTATCAAGTGGTGAGGAAAACTAGGGTGTAAGTGTTCCCCATAGGTTCGTAACGCTGTAATCCTAGCTAGAACAATTCTTTCCTAGTGTCTTGCATGCAATGTGATAAGTAATGTATCTCTAAATCCTTGGTCCGGCATCTAGAGAATCACCCCATTTGCTGGTCCGTCTACGTGTGTTTAAGTTAATAAACCTTAACTTTACCTCATATTAAGCATCATATTCGATGTATGTCTTAGTTACTTCTTCGCACCAATCGAAACTAGCCTTATAGATAGTGTCCACTAAATCTATGTTGATAATTCTTTTCCTATTAACTACCCCCTTGGTCCGGAAAGTAGAAATAGGGCAATTTGTAACGTGTGCACTCGTTAAAAGGACTTCTAAATGAAAGAATATCAATACATATCTATTCTAAAATTGTTATTTAGCTAGTTTTACCTTTGTAAGCACCCATGTGTCCCACAACCCTAGTTGTGGATTTAGTTACCCATGACTAGAAATAAACGATTCATAGTTGTTAAACAATAATTCATGTACTTACCTTTACAAGTTTGAAGAAAATCCAGAAATAACACTTGAAAAAGCAAAATTCACTTGTAAATCGATTCAAGAAATTTGATATATTGCCCAAGTTGCAAAGTCAAATCCCCAAGAACCTAAAGTATGAAAATTAATAAAAAGTCTAACTCCAAAACCAAGGTGTTTTACCCTATTATAATAACAAAGTCCTAAATTAAAAGGAGTTTAAAATAAAGGAAAGTTTGCCCCAAAATGCGTCTTCAATCGACGACTCCACAGACAGTCCGTCGATGAAACGACGGACCGTCGACTGCCTCCGTTGGACCACACTTAGCATCTTCTTCAAGCCTCTGAATCGCACCTTATTTGATCCAATAGATGGACCAACAACACGGTCCATCAATGCTTATCCGCGTTCCATACTTAGTTTTTCTCCAACACCGGGTATAGGGGCAGTCTCTGATCACATCGACGAATTGCCAGCACGGTCCGTCGATCTCGACGGACCATCAATGCTTCCGTAGACCCACACTTGGTAATAATTCCCCGAGTTGCTTCAAGATGCTCTAACCTTCAATCGGAGGTCACCACCTACGGTATGATGATGAGATGACGGGTCGTCGATGGCTTCGTGTGTCACTTCAATTTCTACACAATCTTCTGCATCTCTGTTTTGGACAACTTCCCTGCAAAACACAGATAAAAAAATTAAAATTACTACAAAAAGGCACTATAAACACCCTAAACTTAAGGAAAAAGTATTGAATGTACTGTGAAACCACGGTACGTCGACACCCTCAACTTAAATTTGTTGTTTGTCCTCAATCGACACACTATGACTTACCACAACACCTTTGTACAAAAGTATCCTGATTAAGTTTTCTCAATCATATGGCTATAAATCCCGACTATTTTAATTGTTTTATTGCATGAATTTACTCTTGTTCTCACTATGCTCATTCATGTGGATAAGACGATGACACAGACTCACCACAAACCGACACCTCTACTCTTTTAGCTCTCACAAAGGCACCAACTTTGCAATATTGCAACTAGTGTTCTCACTTAAAAATATATCCTCCTTTTTTGCATAGTGATTTGAAACTTGAGTATAAGGATCATTATTCAACACTCATGCTTAAAACAACTCACACCTAGTTGGTATATGTCGCCATAGGCTTGCCCTTATTTTCACTACTTAAGTTCACCTTATTAGACTTTTAAGATCACGATAGGACTTTCTTGGCTTGTAACGTAGGCTCTGGGTTAGGATTGATATATTTGGGTACATTTTTGTGACTTGTGGCCCTCCTTGACATTACGGATAAGCGTCCTACCTCTTTTGTTGTCTATTATGCCCTACTCTTCCTTTTCTTGTACTCTTTGCCTTGTTTTCTCCTTTCTTTCTCCTTTTGTGCAAATGACTCTTACTTCTTTTTTTAACACTTCTTTTATTTTTTTTATTTTTTTTCTTCAATTGATTCCACTTTGACTAAGTCACTTCTCTTATACACCATTCCACTTCTTTTTTCTATTCTTTTTTTATTAGTCCTTTCAACCCCACTTTTCGGGACATTCCTCATAATAGCCACCCTCAACTTATGGCTTTGCCATGAGTCGAAATACACAATACCCAAGGTTGTAGGGCCAAGGTGAGATCGGTTTTTGCATTATCCACCCTCAACTTATGCTTTTGGCCTAAGTTGAGGTGCACATGTCCAAGGAAGGACCAGGGACAACACATTATACCTAGGAAAGATGAGTTGGGGTGGAAAAGAAAGGTTTATTTTAAGCTCAGAATATTTTGATAAAAAAGGGATCAATTACATTTTGTTTTCTTTTATTTAGGCTAAAAGTTGCTAATTTCAACAACGGCCTATGATCCTTTCCTAAATGTCTAACACAGATTACTTTTTGCAGGACTAACCAGGCAAGATCTAGATTGGTACCAACAGTGGAACAACCAACTTTCCTCACACTCTTCTAACACCTCCTTACCCTACTAGATTATCGGACACCTAGTTCGAGTATTAGATTGAGGGTCATGCAATGGTGAATCTCTATGTCATTCTTAGATCCAACACATTTAACATTCACTATGCCTAATCATGCAAGCATTCTCTTTAGAACGAGATATCATTCATATTTAGCCATCATGCTTCAGATTTCACATTCATACTTTTTACAAGATACTAACCATGCCGGTTCAACAGTAAAATCACCAGTCTCTTGGGGAAAAAGAACAAAGGCAAGAAAACCAACAAGAGAGGATCGTGAGTTGTGCTACTCATACTTCACCCTAGCACTCACTTTCCATTTACCCCACCCCCAAAAAGATTACATGCAATTGTCCCCAATGCATAAAAATATAAAGCAAATGTTGTAGGTGAAGCAAACCTGAGGCGCATAGTGTCAAAGATCAACAAGTTGGCGGGGCCGGTTTCCCGGAACCCATTCCCTCAGTAGTAGGGACACTATATGTGGCGCCCATAACAGTATCTGCACCCTCAGTGGTGTTTCTCTCAACGTTCGCAAACGTGGAGCTAGACGTCCCAGCTTCTAACCACGAGACCTCATCTGCCAGGCCTCCTCATCAATCAATAAAGCTCTCCTGCAGCCTCTATCTCAATACTCTCTTTCTTCCTATACTGAGTCTTCTCACTCTCTCTGGACCGGTGCCTCTTTTGACGCTCATGTTGCAGTGGCGGCGGTGCAGTAGCAGTAGTGAAAAGTGCCGCAAGAACTATATCTTCAGCAAGCTCCGCAGGTGCTACCTCAGACTCGGGTACTCTCATGTCTAAGATAGCATCAACATCAGCCCTCAGACTCGCCACATCCACCTGAAGAGTCGTCATATCAATAGTGGGAACTGGGTGTGCGAGGACTCTCAACTAAAAAGCATTGAGGCGTTGGTGGACCGCGTGAATCATCCTCTTTGTCTGCTGAGCTACCTTCTTCTCAATCCGGTCCTCAGCCTCAGCAATGGACCTCTGCATCCAAAGCTGGATATGGTGCAGCAAGGTAGCCATGTGGGCCTCTAACTTCTAGACCCTAGCAAGCAGGACCAAGGCTGCTGATGGAGGCGTAGACTGGGAGGAACTCGATTTTCTACTAGTGCTAGCGGCAGACCGGGCCGATATCGGTAGGCTCTTATGTAGCATGATCAGCCCTTTGGGCTTGCTATATCGTATCTGCCAAGTTCTCACCTAGTGGCTACACCTGTACTCTGGTCCATCTCCGTCGTGCCCTCTCATTAGCCTCATCCATATGAGACCAATATCCACTGACCCGGCAGGATATGGAGGACATTTATGTGCCAGATGGGCACTCCAGCAGTCCTGCACAATTGAAAGATCATGCAGGCAAATGGTTAAGTGGTAGAGTCTTTGAAAGACCTCTCATGAATAACAGAGATCAACAATTTCCCAATGTCAATCTGAAACTCGGCGACTATCGCTGCTACCATGACCAATCTATTCCAGGTAAGCTTATTATCTGCAGCAATGGAGGATAGGTAGTGGCAAAACAAAAGCCAGATGACTTCGCTGCAAATGTGAGGTTGGCCTTTTTGATAAGGCCTATGGGTTTAGTCACCCAGGCTGCTCCCTCACCGTCTATGGATATCTGCGGGGCAATCCACTTCTTTGTGGACTCTCTCACATCTCTGTCCCATTAAAAATGGCCACTCTTGACTACGTTCCACCTATAGTACAACTCAGCGTTGAGGAGGGCCCTACCTGCCTCAATGGCCTCATTGTATAGAAAGCGGCAAATGGCAGGAGAAAAATATCCACCTGGCAGCCTCGAACTCGAACATATGTAAGTGGTTCCTGTTTTGCGCGGTTAGCCCGCCTATCAAAAGACCCTCGTAGAGACGCTACGTAGGAGGCGTAGAACTCTCAAACCATCTTCTCGCTGTTAGGTCCCACACTCCTAGCCATCAACTCGAGCTCGTGGTAGGTGAATAAGGTATGTATCACAGGGAATGTGTGTAGACTCCCTGTCAGAAACGCCACTCCACTGCTAAAGTCTGAGTCATCACCCCTTTATCATTCAGCAGCTTAGCATCCCTGTAAACCTAGTATTAGCCATCTACGCACCACCGGTTGGATGATCAGCAACCGGTGTGCTGACCTCAAATTGGGGTGCCGCAGTAGACTCCGCACTCTGGGCCTTATCAGATGAGGCATCTTGGGCTGGCCCAGTTTGGAGAGTGGATCCCAGGGATCTGGAACCGGAGGGATTGGCCTCATTCAACTCTGTAGAGTGGGCTGACTCAGAACCGGATGCCTTTTCGGAGCTAGACACTCCTTCAAATGTTGAGGCAAACCTAGACGGTGTGCCGGTCATTGTGCGCTCCTCATCAGACTGGGAGGCAGTGACTACGTCGGGCGTCACCTTCTTGGTCGTACCCTGAGTGGCTCGAGTAGCAGGTGTCGAGGTCTGAGTGCCAGGGGGGACATACTAAGGATCTCGCTCATCATCGGACGAGACAATTCAACGTTGGGATGATGTGATGGACTTAGACAGTCCCCTGGAATAGACAGTACTTGTTTGGGGGCCATTAGTACCTGAAAAGAGAGTTATTAGTTACATTACAATCAGAATCCACACACAAAAGAAACAAACAAAATATGGAAAAAAAAGACACAATGAAGTTCAGAACTGGAAGACGGGCACTATCGACGGTCCGTCGATAGGGTCCGTCAGGGGACACTTAGAAACTTTCAGAAGTTACAGGTCCCCAGAACATGTAGTTAGAAACAAGTACGTGCAAAATGGCCCGTCGATTAATCGACTGACCATAGTCCACTTTCGTCGTTGGACACTTAGAAAAATCCAAAATGTTTCAGAGACTACAATTTCAGTTAGGAATGACGGATGTGCAGATCGGCCCGTCAATTAATCGACGGACCGTAGTCCACTTTCGTCGTCCTAGAGTTGAGCGAATACATGGTGAAACTATCGACAGACCCCATCAATGGTCCATCGATCGACCGACAGTCCGTAGATGGGGTCTCGTACTGTCGGTCAGAGACAATTTTTTCAGACATTCTTTGCACCCCACAAATGGAAAATTTCAAGCATATACCAAGACACACAACTTTCAATAACAATAAGCAAACATCTTCTCATTCCTAGGGCTTCGATTATGTGAATTTCGATCCTAGATTCTAAGAGACTATCAACCCCTAAGTTGGAAAACAACAAATCAAACAATATTTAGAGTTCATTTAGACAGTTTGCACCAACAACCCATTCACTTTTTATCATTCTAAAGGTAATAAATTCCAATTTTAACAAGTTAATCATGTTAGTTGTCAGTTTCCACGCAAATGAACATGAATTTATAGATCAATTGAGAATGATATACATTTATTCTTTAGTGGAGTGAAAGTGTGAGTGAACTTGCAACACCAACCGACAATCCCACCTTCAAACACCAACCGGAAAATGCTTGGATTGGATGGGGAATTGGGGGACTAGGGTTCTGGAAATTTGGAGAAGTTTAGAGAATAAGAAATTAGAGGGGAATTGAAAGTGAATGAATGTGGGAGTGAATGGGGGATTAAGTGAAAAAGGAGAGGGAAATGGTTGGTGGAGAATTTTAAAAGGTGTTGGAGGGTAAGTGAAAGGTATTTTGTTATATACCGGTCGAGTCGGGTCGGGTCACTGGTTTTTGGGAACTAACGATTCCCCATCGACGGACCGTAAGTCAGTTAACGGTCTGTCGACTGATCCGTCGATTGTGTCCTAACATAGACAAAATTGTAAAACGTACCTGGGATCTACGGACACCATCAATGGTTCATCGATGGGACGACGGCCCGTCGGCTGGTCCGTAGATCTTTGCACCAGACCAATTTCTAAAGATTTCTTGTGGTTTGGTCCATGTAAATTGAGCACCCCATAATCCATTCTTTTTTTGTTTGTTTCCGGACACTTTTTAGACTTGAACCTTAAACTACTCTCTAGCCAACAATCTAAAAGTAATAAAAGAAAATTCACACATGCCATTGATTAAAGACCGAAAAAATGCAACTATTCCTACAAAGACAAGAAAAACCTATAGTTGGCTAGAGGATACACATTGGGTTGCCTCCTATTCAGTGCTTGATTTAATGTCGTGGCACGACGCAAACTCTTGATTAATAGACTTCATCAAGATGATATGACTCAACCACGTCATTGGCACTCTCTGCATGCCCGAGGTATATTTTTATTCTTTGCCCGTTTACTGTGAACCTTGCGCGCTCCTTGTTTTCCAACTCAACCGCTCCATGTGGGAACACTTTAGTGATCAAGAATGGACCAGTTCATTTGTACTTGACTTTTCCCGGAAACAAGCGCAATCTAGAGTTGAACAAGAGCATCAAGTCCCCAACTGCAAATTCACGCTTCTCAATCTTTTGGTCATGGTACTTCTTCATCATTTCATTGTAGAGGGCTGAACATTCATATGCCTTCAAACGAAACTCATCAAGCTCATTTAACCCATTTAATCTCTTTTCCGCTGCTTCATTCCAATCCATCTTCACTTTCTTCATCCCCCACATGGCCTTGTGCTCTAACTCAACGGGCAAGTGACAAGCCTTCCCATATGCAAGTTGGTATGGAGACATACCTATGGGAGTCTTGAATGCTGTCCAATAGGCCAAAGAGCATCATCAAGCATGCTGGACCAATCCTCTCTACTAGCATTCACCGTTTTTGCCAGGTTTGATTGATTTCTCTATTTGACACCTCAACTTGCTCACTAGTCAGTGGATGGTAAGGAGTGGCTACATTGTGGCGGACCCCATATTTCTCTAATAACCCTTTGAACAACTGGTTGCAAAAATGGGAACCCCCCATCACTAATAATGGCCCTAGGGGTGCCAAATCATGAAAATATGTTCTTTTTCAAAAAAGCGATGACACTCTTCCCTTCATTGTTTGCAAGTGCTATGGCTTCCACCTATTTTGATACATAATCAACCGCTATAAGAATATACTTCATCCCATAAGAACTCACAAAAGAGACCATAAAGTCAATGCCCCATACATCAAACAACTCAATTACAAGAACGAGATTCAAAAGAAGCTCTTGCCTTCTTGAAATACCTCCATCTCTTTGACACTTATCACATGCCTTGGCGAACTCATGAGCATCTTGGTGGATGGTTGGCCAAAAGTAGCCACATTACAAAATTTTATGGGCAGTTCGGATACCACTATGATGCCCACTCAAAGGTAAGGAATGGCATGCCTCTAAAACACTAAGCATCTCAACTTCCGGCACACAACGGCGAATTAGCCCAATGGAACAACTCCGGTATATGTAAGGCTCATAACAAAAGAACTTTTCCATATCATGCATGAACTTTTTCCTCTGATGAAAGGACAAGCCTGATGGGACAATGTCACTAGCCAGATAATTCACAAAATCAGCGAATAATGGAATCAAGTCATGAGAAGCGGCAAATACATGCTCATCAAGGAAAGTATCATCAATTTCAGCCTTTTCACCCAACTCTCGCATAGGTTAATCCTCTAATCTGGACAAGTGATCGATAACTTAGTGTTTGGTCCCCTTTCTATCTTTCACCTAGAAATTAAACCCTTGCAACGGTAATACCCATCTAATCAACCTAGGTTTCATATCCTTCTTTGCCATCAAATATCTCAAAGCAGAATGATTAGTATGCACTATGACTCTCGTGCCAAGCAAATAGGAGCAAAGTTTTTCGAAAGCAAATACCGCTGCAAGGGGCTCTTGCGCAGTCACAGTATAGTTCTTTTGAGCTTCATTAAGGTCCTTATTGGAATAGTAAATGGGGTGAAAGATTTTATCCCTTCTTTGACCCAAGACTACACCAAGAGAGACCCCACTAATATCACACATCACCTTAAATGGCTTACTCCAATTCGGGGAAATAATAATGGGCGCAGACACTAACTTCTCCTTTAACTCTCCAGACGCCTTCAGACAGGATTCAACAAAATAAAAATTTAAATTCTTTATCAAGTAACATGCACAGACGATGTGTAATTTTTGAAAATTCATTAATAAATATCTGGTAGAAGTCCACATGCCCAAGAAAACTCCTCACACCTTTTATAAAGATGGGTGGAGGAAGTCTATCTATCACCTCAACTTTGGCTTAATCACCCTCTATCCCCTTCTTTGAGATGCGATGACCCAATACAATACCCTTTTTCACCATGAAGTGACATTTCTCCCAATTTAGTACAAGGTTGCAATATTCACACCTTTTGAGAACCTCGGACAAGTGACTCAAACAACGCTCAAAGGAGTCACAACCCACTGAAAATCCATCCATAAACACCTCAATAGTGTCTACCACCGTATCGAAGAATATCGAAATGATACATCCTGAAAAGTAGCCGGTGCATTACACAACCCAAAAGGCATCCTATTGAACGCGAAAGTTCTATACGGGCAAGTAAAATTGGTTTTCTCTTGATCCTCCGGTGCGATAGATTTTGATTGTAACCCGAATGACCATCAAGAAAACAATACCACCCCTTTTCTGCAAGTATATCTAACATCTGATCCATGAAAGGCATCGAACAATGGTCCTTCTCATTCCATGCATTCAACTTCCGATAATCCATACAAACTCTCTATCCGGTCAGCGGCCTCATTAGAACAAGGTAATTCTTCTCATTAGGGACCACAAGCATTCGCCGTTTTTGGGCACACACTAAACAGTGCAAACCCAACTACAATCGGCAGTCGGATATATGACTCGGGCATCAAACCACTTATAATCTCCTTCTTCATTACCTCTTTCATAGGTGGATTTAACCGTCATTGATGTTCAATACTTGGCTTATGATCGGGCATGAGTTTGATTTTCTGTGAACAAATACCGGGTGGAATCCCAACAATGTCCGCAATAGTACAACCAATGGCTCGATTGAACCTCTTTAACACTTCTAGTAGACACTCAACTTGCTCCACATTCAAGTCCGATGCAATGATTAACGGAAAAGTGTAATCTTTCCCAAGAATACATACCTCAGATAAGGTGGTAGAGCCTTAAGCTCTAATTTTGGGGCCCTTCTCAATAGATGGTTTCGCAGGTGGAGACTCGCGATGCTTAATCTAACCGCAATTTCTTTGGTTTGAACCAAAAATCACCTCGATCAAGTGTTGAAACCAATGACCCATACTTACTCTTTAATACCATCAGTCTTAAAATTCATGATCACTGCCTAGTGCCTCAACACCAGGGCGCTCTTCTATTTGTACCTTAGAAGAACTCTCAATATTGTAGGATATCGCAGATACCGTTTGGATCTCACCACTCTGCCTCATGGGCCTACAAATGTTGAAAGTCATTTTTTCATTGTTTAACCGAAACTTCATCTGCCCTTTCTCCACGTCAACCAAGGCACGACCGGTAGCAAGGAACAACCTCCCAAGAATTATAGGCACCTCAAATTCAACTTTAGAGTCAAGAATCACAAAATTTGGACGGAAATATAAATGACTCCACCTTCACTAACACATCGTGAAGTACCCCAATAGGCCTCTTCACCATTAGATCAGCCAACAGTAACTGCATCGCCGGGGGCTTTGGGTCACCCAAACCTAACTTTTTGTAAATAGAGAGAGGCATGAGATTTATGCTTGCCTCATGATCACATAATGCTTTATCAATGTGTAACAACCCGATTGTACATGGAATAGTGGAAGCGCCCGGATCTTCTTTCTTTTGCACAAGAGACTTGTAGCAATAGCACTACAATGTTGCATCCAATCATCATCCTCAAAACATACCGATCTCTTCTTAGTGACCATATCTTTCATAAACTTGGCATAACCAGGCATTTGTTCAAGAGCTTATATCAAAGGGTCATTGATGGAAAGTTGCTTCAACATAGTAATAAAACTTTGGTATTTACCATCCTCGGTCTTTTTCACCAATCTTTGCGGGAATGGTGGTGGTGGTCTAGGAACGGAAGTCATCTTTTGGGGTATCTCTGCTTTTTTCCCTGATTTGTCTATCAACTATCTAACTTCCACTACCACATCATCTTTTTTCATCTCATCTTCTACGTCAGACGACATAGGTGGTCAATGGTTTGCTTACCCCCTCGAGTAGTGACTCTCATGCAATGTCCATCATTTTTCGGATTTTGGACAGTGTTGCTAGGAAGAGTACCCGGTTGATGTGTGTTCACAGTAGAAGACAATTGGGTCATTTGCAACTCAAGATGCTTGATCGAGATTGCATGCACATCCACCTTTTGCCCTATATTGGCCAAATCACTTCCTAACTCTTCGGCGTGCTCATCACTAGCATCAAACCTCTTCATCATCTTTTGCAACATGTCCTAAACTCGCGCCATACTACCTCCACCGTCCCAACAGCAACTTCTAAATTTTGCGCTGGAACATAGGGCCCACTCTGATTATTTCTGTTACCATAGTTACCCCGGTTTAAGTTGTTATCGCAGTTGTAGATTCTATCTAGAATATAGTGACCCTCTCGGTTGAAATTCCCATAGTTCTGACCTTGATTTTCTCAACCTTGGCGTAAATATCCTGATTTGAGCCTTGGGCATTCGGTCAGAAACCCCCCGTCTGCTCATTCACTGCATAAGAATCCTCTTAATAGTAAAATTCAACTACAAGCGATGGTGGTTTAGTCAAATAATTCACCGCATCCACTTTCTCTGCACCCCCAGTGACATGTTTCAATACCAACCCAAGCTCAGTTCTCATTTGCGCCATCTCTTCACGAATCTCATCAGTCACCGGGTTGTGTGTAGCTTGCACTGCAAAGGTGTTTCTCTCAGTGTCCGACTTCCTAGTGCTCCAAGCCTTATTGTTTCGAGAAATTTTCTCTAACTTTTTTGCGATCTCTGCATATGGGCACTCACTATAAGAACCATCTGCAATAGTATCAAGTAATGCCTTATTCTTGACATCTTGCCCCTATAGAAGTACTCTTTCAATGATTCGTCATCAATACGGTGGTTTGGGACACTTCTCACAAATGAGGTAAACCTATCCTAAGAACTACTTATTGACTCCCCAAGCAATGCTAGAAATTTCTTCACTCTATCTTTGTGGTTGAGATTTTAGGCACCGGATAATACCGTGCTAGGAACACACACCTCAAGTGATCCCAAGTATAGATCGAATTATAAGGCAACTAAGTAAACCAAATTACGGCCTCTCCCATCAGTGAAAGAGGGAACATCCTTAATCCGATGACATCTATGTCCAAGTCCGGCCTCCCTACAGAACTCTTGCACACCAACCTCAGTTTTGCAATGTGAGCATATGGATCCTAAGATGGTATCACCGAAAACAAACCTCTTGCGGTGAGCATCTGCATCAAGCTACTTGTTACCACGATTGAATGACCTTGTGATAGAGGAGGTAGGACAAGAGGTCCATCTGAATAGGTGATGTTAACATTGCCCATATAAAACTCTTGAGGGCGTGGGGTGAGAGGTTTCCTCCTCAGAGCGCTATCACCAGGGTTCTCTATGATCACTTGGTTATGAGCATCAACCAGTGGAGGAAGTTGACGGTTGATCCCATCACAAAGATTAGTAGGACTGTGTGGATCGTTCATTCTGCGTAGTGTACACTTCAATTCTGTATCAAATGGAAGAATTGGCTCTCCTCGACTCTGTTTTCTGGGCATACACTAGAGCTAGATCTGAATGACACAAAAAAACAATGAAAAAAAAGTAAAATTAGGAAATTGTTGACTAAAATTCACTAATTGCTCTTAAAGTTAATCTAAAAGCCAAATTCCCTGGCAGCGGGGCCAAAATTTGCTACGCTCAAATTATACTTTCCTAAAGAAGTATAAGTGGTTGTATCAAGTAAAGAACCCAATTATTAGGTTGGGGTCGATCCCACGAGGAAAACGGTTTAGACTTAACTTTAGTCTAGAATTACCTCTATTTAGTCAAGTCCTTTCCGAAAACAGTTAAAAAGGGGCGGGAGTTTCTGAAACAAAAATGTTCAATTATTTCTAAATAAAAAAAGTATCAAGATTAAAACTTCGGTGTTCATCAAGTTGTGAGAAAAACTAGGGTGTAAGTGTTCCCCGTAGGTTCATAACGCGTTAATCTTAGCTATAACAATTCTTTCCTAGCGTCTTGCATGCTAAGTGATATGTTATGTATCTCTAAATCCTTGGTCCGGCATCTAGAGAATTTCACCCCGTACCCTGGTCCGGCTACGTGTGTTTAAGTTACTAAACCTTACCTTTACCTAATATTAAGCATCATATTCGATGTATGACTTAATTACTACTTCGCACTAATCAAAACTATCCTATTAGATAGTGTCCACTAAATCTATGTTGATAATTATTTTCTTATTAACTTACCCCTTGGTCCGGCAAATAGCAATAGGGCAAGTTCTAACGTGTTCACTCGTTAATAAGACTTCTAAACGAAAGAATTATCATTACATGCAAGAATCTATTAAAGAATTGTTATTTAGCAAGTTTTACCTTGTTAATTACACATGGTTCCCACAACCTTAGTTGTGGATTTAGTTACTCATGTCTAGAAATAAAAGATTCACAGTTGTTAAACAATAATTCATGTACTTATTTTGACAAGTTTGAAGAAAATCCAGAATTAATGCTTGAAATAGCAAAATTTATTTGTAAATCGATTTCGTAAATTTGATATAATTGCCCAAGTTGCAAAATCAAATCCCCAAGAACTAAAGTATGAAAATTAATTAAAAAAAAATCTAACTCCAAAACCGAGGTGTTTTACCCTATTTATAATAACAAAGTCCTAAATTAAAAGGAGTTCAAAATAAGGAAAGTTTGTCCCAAAATGCGTCTTCTATCGCTGACTCCACAGACGGTCCATCGATGAAACGATGGACCGTCGACTGCCTCTGTCGGTCCATACTTAGCATCTTCTTCAAGCCTCCAAATCGCACCTTCTCTGATCCAATCGATGGACCAACAACACGGTCCGTCGATGCTTATCGTCATTTTATACTTAGCATTTGTCCAACACCGGGTACTGGGGTAGTCTCTGATCACATAGAAGACTTTCCAGTATGGTCCGTCGATTAGTCGATGGACCGTGAATCGTTCTGTAGCCCCACACTTGGTAAAAATTCCTCGATTTGCTTCCAGATGCTCGAACCTTCAATCGACGCTCACCACCTATGGTCCGTCGATGAGACGACGCGCCGTCAATGGCTTCGTGGGTTACTTCTGCACTAATTCCTACATAGTCTTTTGCACTTCCACTTGGACAACTTTCCTGCAAAACACAGATCAAAACACATTAAAATTACTACAAAAAGGCCCTAGACACACATTAAACTTAAGTAAAAAGCATTGAAAGTACCGTGAAACCACGATACGTCATATCACCACAAGTTCTTAGTGGTGGTTGTCAGCTTGAGAAACTGTAATTGAAACTATTTTATTTTATTGTATGAGTAAAGTTTAGTTTGTTATCACATTTTGTTTAACAAACTAAGTTACTTTCTATTGTTTTATATGTTGCGTATGTTTTACTGCTTTATATTGATTTGAATTATTTATGAGTTGAGTAAAGTCAAGCTAAGTGTTTCAAATTCTTTTAAAGCTTATGTTATGTTTAGCACTACAACTCCGATACTTGTATATTCAAAGTACTGATGCCATTTGGCTTACATTGTCTTATGATGCATATACAGGTAACCAGGATCAACATACAGTTCCTCGTTGATAAGGTTAAGCACTGAGAGTTGGATGGCGAGCCTCTTTGCTCTTCGGAGGGCTCTTTTTTACATTGCTTTCTAGTTTCAGTTGTTAAGATGATCGAGGGTCTGGTCCTCACAACGTTATTTTTCTTAGAGACTTCATAGATATATAGTTATAGTTACTTAGTCTTATTCATTTAAGTGGGATAAATCAAAGACTTGAGTTGCCATTTTGGCTAAGTTAGTATCTGTTAAGTTACTGCATGAGTTATGTTTCTTATATTTAAGTCTTTCCTTGAGTAAGTAAGTCAGGAGAAGAGTTTGCTTTGGTCCAACACTGGCTCTCAAGTGCTAATTCTTCCCCAGGTGTAGGATCGGGTGTTACAAAGTTGGTATCAGAGAGAGCACAGAGTTCAAGATTCATAGGGAGTGTATGAAGTCATGTCTATATAGTCCTAGTTATCGCTATGAAGTGCGCCACATCTATAATTAACAGGATGCAACACCTAAAAAAATTTCTCACATTTTTCACACTCATTTTGTGTGTTAGAGTTGATCTCTAAAATATTTTCTTCTAATTTGTGCTTGCGCATGTTTTATGTTAATGATAACGCCATGAAGAGTAGTCATATTTCATCTTGTTAGGCGTAATGTTGAGAAGAAATGGTTACAAAATGCACCTGAAGTGGAACCTTAGTGGAAAGTCACTAACGATGAGTTCAACGAAGCAACAAAGAAGCTAAGTCATGTTGTGACTAACTAGGCTAGGCAACAAGGAGGTTCTTGACAAGGTGATGCTGACACTTTGAGGTTCCGCGAATTCTTGAGGATAAATCCTCCAAATTTCACTGGTTCAAGCACTACTGAGGATCCAAAGAACTTTATCGAGGAACTAGAAAAAATGTTTAAGGTCGTGCACACTGTCGATGCTAAGCGAGTTTAATTACTTACATAACAACTGAAGAATGTTACTAGTATTACATTTGATATAGGGAAGAAGAATAGAGCTGAGGATGCACCACCTACGAGTTTAGCTAGTTTTGTGAAGGCCTTCTTAGAGTGTTTCTTTCCCCGATAACTGAAAGAGGACAAGGTTGAGAGTTTCTCACTTTTAATGGTTTGAAGTTCACCCAATTGTCCCGTTATGCTCTGGTGATGGTTGGGGATATGAAAAATACGATGAGTCTTTTTGTTGTTAGGTTGTCTAGTCTATCCATAAAAGAGGGAAGGGCCGCAATGCTAATTGGGGACATGTATATATCAAGGTTTATGGTCTATGTGCAATAGGTTAAGGAAGAGAAGTCGACGGATAGGGAGGATTATGATACCAATAAAGCTAAGATACCGAATGATTCTGCACAATATAAAAGTAATGTTAATCGTTCGGACTTTCAACAAAATCTAGAGGGACGTGCTCTATCATTTGCTAGTGCACCTGCATCGAGAAATAAAAGTGAGAATAATATCAAGAATTCCTAACACTTCATAGCTAAGCATGCATAGTCTCATAGTAGTGTGGAACACGGAGGTAACTAGGATCTTGTATGTGCTAAATCTTGTAGAACCCACCCGATAAAAATCATGATGTCCATTGATGTTTTTTCAAGGGTGTACAAGAGGGTCACTTCATTAAAAAGTGCTCAAAGAAATGAAAAGGTAGTCGAAATCAGGGAAATAGAACCCAATCTTCATTAACTTCTACACCACATAATTCTATACAAGGAGGATCTACACCCGACACTACCGTAGGAACAAACTTTATTTATGTGATCACTAGTTGCCAAGAGCAAGAGAACTCTCCAAATGTTGTCATTGGCACGATAGATTTCTTTACTCTCAATATTTGTGCTTTGCTACACCCAGGAGCAAGTTTATCTTTTTTGACTCCTTATGTTCAAGTAAGTTTGATGTTCTTCTCGAGAAACTCTGTGAACCCTTTTGTGTTTCTCAATCCGTTGTTGAGTTTATTCTAGCTAAGTGAGTATACTATGGTTGTGTTATATACATCAATCATAAGGACACCATTGCTGATTTAATTGGGTTAGACATGATAGATTGTACGACTGGGTTCATGCCTGTTATGCCTCCATAGATTGTAGAGCTCAAGTTGTCAAGTTTCAATTTCCAAGTGATCAAGTCTTAGAGATATAAAGTAGTTCAGCAGTGCCTAAGGGTCATTTTATTTCGTACCTTAAATTAAGAAAGTTAGTTTCCAAGGGTTGTGTCTATTATTTGTTCCGACTTAATGACTTTAGTTGTTAGATAACACCTATTTAGTCAGTTTCAGCAATAAAAAATCACACGAAAATCGGTAAAATGGGGGGTTTACCTGCTCTTGGCTCGTTTAACCTTGAAAATAAGTCATTTTGGCCGTGGTGACCAATCAGTTCCATATATAAGGTCTTAGCGAACGTCCATGTAAATATGTTGCAAAATTGAACTTGGAATTCTTGATGACAAAAAAAAAGACGATGGACTATAGCCCACGAAAATTGGCAAAATATGGGATTTACCTAATCTGGAGCTGGTTTGACCTTGAAAACGGATAGTTTTTGCCGTGGTGACCAATAAAATTCATAGATAATTTCTTAACTAACGTCCTTATAAATTTGAGGCAAAAATGATCTCGGAATTCTTGATGACCAAAAAATATGGTTGACTATAGCACAAGAAAATTGGCAAAATTGGGAGATTTACCTTTTTTGGAGCTCGTTTAACCTAGAAAATGGGTCGTTGTGGCCTTTGTAACCAACCGGATCCATATGTAAGGTATTAATGGATGTCCGTGTAAACTTTTAGCAATAAGAAACTCGGAATTCTGAATGACTAAATAAGATATTGGAGTACACAAAAATCGGCAAAAGGGGGGGAGGGTTTACCTGCTATGGGACTCGTTTAACCTTGAAAATTGGTCGTTTTAGCTGTGGTGATCAACAAACTCCATAGATAAGGTCTTAAGGACGTCCCTCTAATTTTTTGGTAGAAATGAAATTGGAATTCCGAATGAACAAAAAAAATAGTGAACTATAGCAAATGAAAATCAGCAAAATGGGTCATTTTGGTCGTGGTGACCAACCGGCTCCATAGATAAGGTCATAATGAAAGTTTGTATCAATTTTTGACAAAAACGAACTCAGAAATTTGAATGACCAAAAAGATGGTGGACTATTAGCACACGAAAATCGGCAAAATGAGGGGTTTAACTGCTCTGGGCTCGTTTGACCTTGAAAATAGGTCTTTTTTGCTGTGGTGACAAATCGTCCCCATCAATAGGTATTAACCGATGTTTGTGTTAATTTTGGCAAAAATTATCTCATAATTCTCGATGACCAAAAAAGATGGTGGACCATAGCACACAAAAATCGGTAAAATGGGGGATTCCTACTCTAGTCTCATTTGAACTTTAAAATTGGTTGTTTTGGCCATGATGAGGAATTGGCTCAATCTATAAAGTGTTAACGGACGTCCGTATAAATTTTTGGGTAAAATGATCTCGAAATTTAGGATTACCAAAAAAGAAGGACTATAGCACAGAAAAATCACCAATTGGTTTATATGCTCTAGGCTTGTTTAATCTTGAAAATGGACCATTTTAGCCGTGGTGACTAACCAAATCCATAGATAAGGATTTAATGGACTTCCGTGTAAACTTTTGGAAAAAAGGCAATAGAAATTCCGAATGACCAAAAAAGATGGTGGACTATAGCACGCGAAAATCAACAAAATAGGTGGTTTACCTACTTTGGGGCTCGTTTGACCTTGAAAATGGATCATTTTATCTGTGGCGACCAACTTGCTCCATAAATCAAGTTTAAGGTCCATGTAAATTTCTGGCAAAAATGATCTCAGAATTCAAGATGATAAAAAATGACGGTGGACTATAGAAAACAAAAATCAACAAAATTAGAGGATTACATGTAACAACCCTAAAAATGGCTATGCTAATAATGTTTAATGTGCCTAGAATGCCTACGATAAGACCGGGTTCACACGGATTGATGCACATAGAACCAGACCTATGAACCCTTATGAAAACCAAGCCAACTTAGTTGGAGAGTAAGTTGATCTGGGAAAGGTTGGGTCCATCCATGTAGGGCTCTCGAAGAGTAGAAGTAAGCGGAATAAGCGCTCTTATATAAGTTCATTTCTGATTCACTTATTAAGATTTACTCGGATGAGTCTTTACAGGACTTAAAAAGGAGAAATCTTAAGTTTTGAGGGTCTAAGGGTAAAATGGTCTTTTTACAGGCTAAGGGTAGTATCGCAATTACCCTAAATATATTATTAATTATTTAATTAATAAGGTGGAGTGGTATTTTGGGGAAAGAGGGCCCAAAAATTGGCTCTTGAAGTAAAGTCTTGCTCCACTCGGGTTCGAACCTAGGTGGAAACAATGAATTAAATTTGTTTTAATTTAAGTTGGTAAATTAATGTAATTAAGTAATATTTATTATTTATTAGCTGATTTAAAATAAAAGGGAAATCAGATTTTTTATCATTTAATAAAACCTTATTTGACTAAGTCGTAAACTAAGTCCTCAACATTCATGATCACTATATTTCCCATTCATGTTTCTCTCTGCCCAATAAAATTCAAGAGCAGAAAATTTACCAAGGTTCTTCACACTTGTAGAACTCACACGAAATATAAGAAAAACAAACGTTAATCAATCACGTAGGCAAAGAGAGGTTTTCCGTCGAGCAGGGTGTTGAAATTTCGGTGTTGGACGTGTGTTTGGAGAAGATTTTTGGGCAGAAAGTCGAGGTTTGGACGTCAAAAAGGTATGGGTTCTCTTCTATCTTGGTCCCTTTCCCAAGAGACCCCTAAGGTTCGGCATATTCAATCCGAAAACTACGGTTGTTTCCCCGTTGCATGTCCCTGTCACTAGCTCCCAATGATTCGTAGGTTGGATATGTTTCCTGGTAGATATTAGGTGTATGTTGTGTTTTTGTGATGAATGTCTTCATGTATGTGTGTTTGAAATCGTATGAGGGATCACTTATGTGTTCCGAAATTATGTGTACGTGTGTGCAATGTGAACCATGATTATGTGCCTCGGGTTTAAGGCTCTAAAATGTGATGTTAGTTCTTTTTATTTCATGTACGCATGTTTATGTAAATCTTGATGTTCATAAGTGATGTAATGGTGCTGATTTGAGTACAATTCTTTCTCAAATGAATTCTTGAAAATGTACCTAAAGAACTCACTAAAACCTACATAAAACGTCTAAAGGTTTAATGTTAAAGAAGTGAGAAATAGGCTGAAAAAATTTCCAATTTCAAACGATGAGTTTCGGTCAAGTTAAGAGGGTTCATAATGTTATGAAAAAATGAATTAAAAAAGTGAGGTCATGGAGGGTTGAACCCGTGACCTCACCATGTTAAAAATCATGAAAATAAAGAAGTAAGTGAGATATGGTGAAGGGGATTCGAATCATGGTCTTGGCTAGAAAATAAAGTATGAAAATAAGAAATGAGAGGAGTGGGATTCGAACCCACAACCTCTAGGTCAAGCTTCAGGAAAAATGAGAAGAAAATAAGTGTGAGGCGTGGGAATCAAACCCATGACCTCTAGGCGGAAAAGAAGAGTTAAATCAATAATAAAGTGAGACTGTGGGAGTTCGATCCCACAACCTCATGATCAACTCGAAGAAGCCATGAAAAAAGAAATTAAAATAAAAAGGGGCAGTGGGAGTTTGATCCCACAACCCCTCGGCCAAGAAAGATAAAATGTAAATAAAAGGAATTAAAAGAAATGAAGGCGTTGGGGCTTGATCTTGGGTCCCCAAGCTGTGTGGACCAAAATAAAATAAATGAAAATATAAGTGTTGTCCAAGGGATTAGAAACCGGGTTCCCTTGCCCAAATTCCGTATTGATACACAAGTCATACATGAATAAAATATTCAAGAATGATGATGCCTACTTAGATCGAAATCGAGATCTGGCATACATACAAGATTCATAAGTGTTGTACCACATAATCTTGGGAAGATATGAATCACTTAAATGAACAATGAACGAAGCTTCATGGCTTGTACGTATAGACCCATAAATCCAGCATACATTTTAAAATAAGTGAACCTAAGATGTATGTAATGAAATGATGTAACCCTAGAAGGGTTAAGTAAGAGTGTAAACCACACTAAATGGCCAAGTGCATTGGCACATGATGAAATGAACAATGAAATGATGAAAGCGTAGAAAGGTTAAGTAAGAGTGTGAAACACACTAAATGGCCATGTGCATTGGCATATGATGAAATGAACATTCACGTAAAAAGAGTGAATAATTATGAAGAGCAAATGTGCTTATGTTAATGAATGTGATGACAATATGATATGAGGCTTATTTAAAAGATGAGATCAATCTCAAATAAGCCTAAGTGAATGTTACCAAAACATACGCACCTATGAGAGTGTAAAGTTAATGAAGAGACCAGTATCTATGAACACTGTAATGAAAGTATTGGGATTAACACACTTAATACTAATGATGAGTTGAGAAATCATGTATTGATCCATGATGTCCTCATACTAGAAGCCAGCTTCCATGACGTATGAGTTGCAAGTAATGGAACTTTATACTGAGCACCGATAGACTAGCAATGAGCGGTGATGCCTTCTTTCGGGAAAGGCGAAGGTTCACGTAACTCTCATGAGATGAGACTGTCCGGCATGCTGGGTATGGGTCTCCCTATATCTCCTAGTCTTTGAACCTATACTGCCAATATAGAGATCTGGCGGGGTTCAATTCCCATGTACGCTAGCATGTTTTGGTTCACTTTGGCCGGTGATTCCACCTCTTTTCGGTGTGGAGGAGACACTGGATTTCATGATGCTCACATGATCTATGTCGGTTAAAGTTAAAGTTCCCAATGAATGAATAAAGCCAGCCTCAAATGATGCACATAATGAAATGAATAATACCAAATGTGTTAGGATAGGATAATCAAGAGGTGAGCTAGACTCAAGTAATGACACTAGGTCATTCTTGATCATTGCACAGCAAACCCGATGAAAGTCTTAAACTACATTCTAGGTATAGCTGGTGTTCTACACTAGCGTATGAATGAAATAAAATGAAGTACGTATGAATGAATGAAGCAGACTCTGTGTTTGGTAAAAAAGGTTCCCTAGTTGAGGTCCCAAATTTTGAGCCCTCATTTGGGTAGTCTTGATGTCAAGTCCATGATTCCAAGGTCTCATGGCATATGAATGAATGATATGAAAAATGTTATGTGCTATATGCAATATGCTATGTGCTATGTGCAAGATGTTATGTGTTGTGTGCAATATAATATGTATGATGATGCATGTTACTCTCATGGCACGAGTTTCCTAATCCAAATGTGGAAAGCTCACTCACTTTCCTAATCCAAATTTTGAAAGCTTACTCACTTTCCTAATCCAAATTATGAAAGCTCATTGACTTTCCTAATCCCAATTTGGCAAGTCTACTGACTTGACTTTCAATAATCATGTTGTTAGGAAAGAGATATTCTTACTCATGCATGTCTTTGGTGTATGCTTGCATATGCCCTTACTTAGTACAAGTGTGTACAAATCCCATACAACTCTATGTTTTTAGGTGCAGGCACAGGTGGACGCTAGAGCTTACAAGTTGACGTTGCAGATATCCGGACGTGGAGCTTTCATCCGGACTTGGTAGGACCTCATGCTTTCGAGGATGTCTACCGTTATTATATATCTTAGATGTAGGCTTTAGCTAGTGGAGAATGTTCCACTAGTTTTTCTTTCCACTTTCATTTCAGATTTTGTATTGGTATCGTTTTTTGCAAGAATACGTTTAATGCAACTATGAACTGTTTCTTTTATTTGATTATCTCTATATTAGATGGTTGATTTGTGAACGCCTATGATGTTAAGTTTAAAATGTTTATAATGAAATAAGAAAACAAAAATTCAAATTTTCCGCTAAAATTAACCTAGATGAAGTAAGAATGAGGTATGTAGGCTTGTCTGTGACCTCTGAGAGGTCAACGACGCCGGTCTCGTCTGTGGTCTAGATTTCAGTCCTAACATTACATGCTCTAGGGATCGTTAGATCTTGAAAGTTGGTCAATTTGGACGGGTTACCAACTTGTTCCATAGATAAGGTCTTAACGGAAGTTCATAAAACTTTTAGCAAAACTTAACTTGGAATTCATGATGACCAAAAGAGATGTTGGATGACAACACACGAAAATCAGCAAAATAGGGGGTTTACCTACTCTTGGATCATTTGACCTTAAAAATGGGTCCTTTTGGCAGTGGTGACAAACCAGATCTTTCAATAAGGTCTTAACAGACGTCAATGTAAATTTTTGGAAAAAATGAACTCGAAAATACAGATGACCAAAAAAGATCGTGGACTATAGCAAATGAAAATTAGCAAAATAGGGGGGTTATCCTCTCTTTGATTGATTGACCTTTAAAATTTGCCGTTTGATTGCGGTTAGAAACTTACTCCATAAAAAGGTCTTATCGAATGTCCGTGTAAATTTTTAGAAAAAATGATCTCAGATTCAGGACGACCAAAAATATAATGGACTATAGCACACAAATAGGCATAATAGGAAATTTACATGCTCTGGGCTCATTTGATCATGAAAATGCGCCACTTTGGACGCGGTGACCAAGTGGCTCCATAGATAAGTTCTTAACAGACATACATGTAAAATTTTGGAAAAAAGTATCTCAGAATTCCGAATGACTATAAAAGATTCAGGACTATTGAACATGAAAATTGTCAAAATGGGGGGGGGGGGGAAC
>NC_028637.1:71280760-71288803 GCF_001406875.1 Solanum pennellii | reverse complement strand
GGGGGGGGGGGGAACCTGCTCTGGGGCTCTTTTGACCTTTAAAATGGGTCGTTTTGGCCGTGATAACCAACCGACTCCACAAACTAGGTCTTAACGGACTTCGTGTAACATTTTGGCAAAACTCAACTTAGAATTCTGGATGACCAAAAAAGAGGGTAGACTATAGCACATGAAAATCAGCAAAATGGGGGGTTACCTACTCTGGGCTTGTTTGAAATTAAAAATGGGTCGTTTTGGCCATGGAGACCAACCGACTCCATATATTAGGTCTTGACGTATGTCCATGTAAAAATTTGGAAAAAATAAACTCGGATTTTGGATGTACAAAATATATAATGGACTATATCACACAAAATTTGGCAAAATTTGTGGTTTTAGTTGCTCTTGGGTTCATTTAACCTTGAAAATGGGTTGTTTTACCAGTTCTGACCAACCCTCTCTATTGATAAGGTCTTAACGGACGTCTGTGTAAATTTAAGGCAAAAATGGACTAGGAATACCGAGATGACCAAGAAATATGGTGTACTATAGCACACGAAATCGGCAAAATAGGGAGGTTTTAGATGCATTATGCTTGTTTAACCTTAAAAATAAGCCTGTTTGGCAATGGTGACCAACCAACTCCATAAATAAGGTCGTAATGACAGTATGTGTAAATTTTTGGTAATAATTAACTCGGGATTCTGGATGACCAAAAAAGATGGTGGACTATAGCACATGAAAATTGGGAAAATGGGAGTTTGCCTGCTCTAGGCTCGTTTGATATTGCAAATGGGCCATTTTCGTCGTGGTCACCAACCGACTCAATAGATAAGGTCTTAATGGACGTCCATTTAAATTTTTTGCAAAATTAACTCAGAATTCAGGATGACCAAAAAATATGGTGGATTTTAACACACGAAAATTTTTAAAATGGGGGGTTTACCTGCTCTAGGGCTCGTTTTACCTTTAGATTTGGTCGTGGTATCTTATTGTATCCATAGATAAGGTCTTAGAGGATATTTGTGTAAATTTTTTGAAAAAATGATATTAGAAAAATGGGAGTTTGCATGTTTTTAGGCTCGTTTGACAATGAAAATGGACGTTTTGGCCGTGGTGACTAACCGGCTTTATAGATAAGGACATAACAGACATCTGTGTAAATTTTTGACCAAAGTGAACTCAAAATTATGGATGACGAAAAAAGATGGTGGACTATACCACATGAAAATTGACAAAATGGTTGGTTTACTTTCTATGGGGCTCTTTAAACCTTTAAAATTGGTTGTTATGGCCGTGATCACCAATGAGCTCCATAAATAAGGTCTTATCCTACGTAAGTGTAAATATTTAGAAAAAATTAACTCAATTTTCTGGATGACCAAAAAGGGGGAGAGATATAGCACACAAGAATTGGGAAAATGGGGGGGTTTCCCTGCTTGGGGCTCGTCTGATCGTGAAAAGGGGTTACATAGTCCTTGGTGACCAATCGAATCCATAGATAAAGTCTTAAAAAATGTCTGTGTAAATTTTTTGCAATAATGTACTCAAAATTATGGTTGTCCAAAAACATTGGTGGACTATAGCACATGAAATTCGGCAAAATAAGGGCTTTCCCAACTCTGTGGTTCGTTTGACCTTTAAAATGGGTACTTTCATTGTGGTGTCCTACCGTCTCCATATATAAACTCTTCACGGACGTCTCTGCAAAATTTTTGCAAAAATGAACTCGGACTTCTGGATGACAAAAAAAGATTATCGACTATACCACACGAAAATCGACAAAATGGAGGGTTCACTTGATGTAGGCTCTTTTGACCTTAAAATGGGCCTTTTTGTCTGTTGTGACCATCCTACTCCATAGATAAGGTCATAAAAAGTGTCCATGCAAAGTTTTGGCATAATGAACTCAGAAATTCGGATGACAAAAACAGATGGTAGACTATAGCACATGAAAATTGGAAAAATAGGAGTTAACATGCTCTGAGCTCATTTGACCTTGAAAATGGAATGTTTTGGTCGTGGTGAAAAAACGGCTCCATAGATAAGGACTTAACGGTCGTTCGTACAAATTTTTGACAAAAATAAACTTGGAATTCTAGATTATCAAAAAAGATGGTGGACTATAGCACACAAAAAAATCGGGAAAATGAGGGGTTTAGCTATTTGTTGGTTGTTTGACCTTGAAAATGGGTCATTTTGGTAGTGGTGATCCATAGATAAGGTCTTAACAGACGTCCATGAAATTTTTTGTCAAAAATGATCTTAGAATTTTGATGACCAAAAAGATAGTAGGATCTAACACACAAAGATCGGGAAAATGGGGGTTTACCTGCTACAGGATCGCTACACCTTGAAAATGTGCCCTTTTGGCTGTGGTGACCAACCGATTCCATAAATAATCTCTTAACAAATGTCTATGTAAATGTTTAGTTAAAATTAACTCTAAATTCACGATGACAAAAAAAGATTGTGAAATATAGTACATGAAAGTAAGCAAAATGGGAGTTTACGTATTCTTTGCTTGTTTTACCTAAAAAATGGGTTGTATTGTCCGTGGTGAAAAACTGGCTCCATAGATAAGGTCATAACGGATGATCGTGTAAATTTTTGAAAAAATGAACGCCGAATTTTGGATGACCAAATAAGATAGAGGAGTATAGCATATGAAAATAGGCAAAATGGGGGGTTTATGTGCTCTAGGGCTCGTTTGACCTTGACCTTAAAATGGGCCGATTTGGACGTGGTGACCAACCGACCCCATCGATAAGATCTTAACGGAAGTCCTTGTAAATTTTTGGCAAAAATAACTCGGAATTCCTGATGAACAAAAAATATAAAGAACTATAGCACACCAAATTTCGATAAATATGTGGTTTACCTGCTCTTGGGTTCGTTTGACCTTGATAATGGGTCGTTTTGGCTGTTGTGACCAACCGTCTCCATTGATAAGGTTTGCATGGACCTCTGTGTAAATTTTGGGCAGATGAACTTGGAATCCCAAATGACAAAAAAGATAGTGGATTATAGGACAGGAAAATCGGCAAAATGGAGGGTTTACTTTCTTTGGACTTGTTTAACAATAAAAATTGGTCATTTTGTCCTTGGTGAAAAATTGACTCCATAGATAATGTCTTACTGAATAGCCGTGTAAAATTTTTGGCAATAATTAACTGGCAATTTTGGATGACCAAAAAAGATAATGGATTATAGTAAATTAAAATTGGCAAAATAGGAGTTTACCTACTCTGGTCTCATTTAACCTAGCAAATAGGCCATTTTGGTCTTGATGAACAACCGGATCTATAGATATGGACTTAACGGAAGTCCATGATAATTTTTGACCAAAATGAACTCGGAATTCTGGATGACAAAAAAAGATGGTGGACTATACCACACGAAAATAGGCATAATGAGGGGTTTACTTGCTCTGAGGCTCGTTTAACTTTTAAAATGGGATGTTTTGGTCGTGGTGACCAACCAGATCCATAGATAAGGTCTTATCGTACGCAAGTATAAATTTTTAGAAAAAATTAACTCGGAATTCTGGATGACAAAAAAGAAGGTGGGATGCAGCACATAAAAAGTCAGAAAATGGGGGGTTTACCTGCTCTATAGTTTGTTTGACCTTTAAAATGGGACGTTTTGGCCATGGTGACCTACCAACTCCATAGATAATGTTTTAACAGATGTCCTTGTCAATTTTTGGAAAATATAAACTCATAATTCAGAATGATTAAAACAGATGGTGGACTATTGCACATGAAATTTGGCAAATAGGGGTTTTAACTACTCTGGGCTCGTTTGACCTTGAAAATGGGTTGTTTTGGCCGTGGTTACCTACCAGATCCATAGATAAGGTCTTCACGGATGTCCCTGTAAATGTTTGACAAAAAAGAACTCTAAATTCTAGAGGACCAAAAATGATTGTGGATCATAATACATTTATCTACTCCGGCCTTGTTTGACCATGAAATTAGGCTGATTTGGCCGTAGTCACAAACCGACTTTAAGTATAAGGTCTTAAAGGACGTTCGTACAAATTTTTGGCAAAAATAATTTCAGAATTTCGGATGACCAAAAAATATGGTGATAGCACACAAAAATTGGCAAAATATGGGGTTTACGTGCTCTGGGCTTTTTGACCTTGAAAATGGTTTGTTTTGGCCGTTGTGACAAATCGGCTCCATAGATAAGGTCTTCGTGGATGTTCGTGTAAATTTTTGGAAAAAATAAACTAAGAATTCCGGATTACCGAAAAATATAGTGGACTATAGTACACGAAATTTGATAAAATAGGGGTTTACCTACTCTGGGCTCGTTTAACCTTGAAAATGGGTTGCTATGGTCGTGGTGACGAACCGGCTCAATAGATAAGGTCTTAACAGATGTCCATGTAAATTTTTGGCAAAGATGATCGTTGAATTATGGATGATTGAAAAATATAGTTGACTATAAAACAGGAAAAACCACAAAATGGAAGGTTTACCTGCTCTGAGGTTCGTTTGACATTGAAAATAGGTCGTTTGGCCTTGGTGACCAATCGAATTCGTAGATAATGTCTTAAGAATGTTCGTCTAAATTTTTGGTAATAATTAACTCAAAATTCTGGATGACAAAAAAAGATGGTGAACTATAGTACATGAAAATTGACAAAATGAGAGTTTACCTGCTTTGGGCTCGTTTGACCTTTCAAATGGGTCATTTTGTCGTGGTCACCAACCGGCTTCATAGATAAGGTCTTAATGGACGTTCTTGAAAATTTTTGGCAAAATTTTACTCAGAATAACAGATGACCCAAAAATATGGTGGATTAAAATACACAAAAATTGATAAAATGGGAGGGTCTACTTGTTCTTGGGCTCATTTGATCTTCAAAATGGGCCTTTTTGGCCATGGTGACCTATAGGCTCCATAGATAAAGTTTTAGCGGAAATCCGTGTAAATTTTTGGAACAAATAAAGTTAGAATTCTGGAAGACCAAAAAAGATGGTGGACTATTGCACACGAATTTTGGTAAATAGGGGGTTTACCTACTATAGGGCTCGTTTGACCTTGAAAATAGGTCGTTTTGGCTGTGGTGACCTACATGCTCCATAGATAAGGTCTTAATAGATGTCCTTGTAGATATTTGGCAAGAATGAACTCAGAATTCCCAAGGAATTAAAACAAATGTGGGTAATAGCACACAAAAAAATCACCAAAATAAGGGGGGTCATCTACTCCGGGCTCATTTGACCTTGAAATTGAGACGACTTGGGCGTGCTGACCAACCAGATTTATAGATATGGTCTTAACTGACGTTCGTGTAAATTTTTGGAAAAAATAATTTCAGGATTCCGGATGACTTAAAAAGATGGTGAACTATAGCACACGAAAATTGGCAAAATGTGGAGTTTACATGCTTTGGCCTTCTTTGACCTTGCTGATAAATCAGCTCCATAGATAATGTTTTAATGGACGTCCGTGTAAATTGTTGGAAAAATGAACTTGGAATTCCGGATTACAAAAAAATATATTGGACTATAGCATATAAAAATCGGTAAAATAGGGGATTTACCTGCTCTGGGCTTGTTTGACCTTGAAAATGGGTTGTTTTGGCCGTGGTGATGAATCGGATCCATAAATAAGGTCTTAATGTACGTTCGTCTAAATTTTTTGTAAAGATGATCTCGTAATTTTGGATGATTGAAAAATATGGTGACTATAAAACACGAAAATCAGAAACATGGGGGGCTTACCTGCTCTGAGTCTAGTTTGATATTGACAATCAGTCGTTTTGGATGCGGTGTCCAACCGGCTCCATAGATAAGGTATTAACATATGTTCGTTTAAATATTTGGCAAAATAAACTCAGAATTCTGGATGACCAAAAAAGATAGTGGTCTATAGCAGACGAAAATCAGCAAAATGAGAGGTTTACCGACTGTAGGGCTCGTTAAACTTTTAAATTGGGCCGTTTTGGCCGTGGTGACAAAACGAATCCACATATAAGGTCTTAAGTGACTTCCATTTAAGTTTAGGTAGAAATTAACTTCTAATTCTGGATTACCAAAAAAGATGGTGGAGTATAACACACCAAAATTGGCAAAATACAGGGTCTACCTGCTCTAAGGCTCGTTTGACCTTGAAAATGGGTCGTTTTGGCCATAGTGACCTACCTCTCCTAATACAAGGTCTTAATGGATGCCCTTGTAATGTTTTGGAAAAAATGAACTCGGACTTCAAGATGACCAAAAAAGAATGTGGACTACATCACACGAAAATAGGCATAATATATAGGAAGTGTACTTACTCTCGAATCATTTGAACTTAAAAATGAGCCGTTCTGGCCGTTGTCCAGTCGGCTTTATAGATATGGTCTTCCGAAATGTCTGTATAAATTTTTGGCTATAATGAACTCAGAATTCTCGATAACCAAAAAAGATAGTGGACTATAGCATATGAAAATCGGAATGCAAGTTTACCTGCTATGGGACTCGTTTGACCTTAAAAATGAAATATTTTGGCCGTGGTGACCAACCAACTCCATAGAGAAGGACTTAACGGACTTCTGTCTAAATTTTTGACAGAAATGAACTCGGAATTCCGGATGACCAAAAAAGACACTTGCTCTGGTCGTTTGACCTTGAAAATGGGACATTTTGGCCGTGGTGTCAAACCTTCTCCATAGATTAGGTCTTAACAAACATTCATGTAAATTTTTGACATAAATGATGTTGGAAGTCTTGATGACCAAAAAAGATGGTGGACTATAGCATATGAAAATTGGCGAAATCTGGGGATCACCTGCCTTGGGGCTCGCTTGACCTTGGAAATTGGTCATTTTGGTCGTGGTGACCAACTGTGTCCATAGATAAGGTCTTAATGTACCTCTGTGTAAATTTTTGGTAATAATTAACTTGGAATTCCGAATGACCAAAAAGAGGGTGGACTATAGCACATAAGAATCAAAAAAATTAGAAGTTTACCTGCTCTAGGGTCGTTTGACCTTGAAAATAGGTCATTTTGGCCATGGTGACAAACTGACTCCATATATAAGGTCTTAACAGACGTCCCTGCAAATCTTTTGCAAAAATGATCTTGGAATTCAGGATGACTATAAAAGATGGTGGACTACAGCACACGAAAAATGGAAAATGGGGGTTTTACCTGCTTTTGGGCTTGTTTGACCTTGAAAATTGGCCTTTTTGGCCGTGGTGAGAAACTTGCTCCATAGATAACGTCTTAACAAATGTCCATTTTAATTCATAGCAAAAATTGACTCGATATTTTGGATGACCAAAAAAGATGGTGGATTATAGCTGATGAAAATCGAAAAAAATAGATTATACCTACTCTAAGGCTATTTTGACCTTAAAAATAGGTCATTTTTACCATGGTGACCAACTGGCTCCATAAATAAGGTCTTACGAGACGCTCGTGTAAATTTTTTGCAATAATGAACTTAGAATTTTGGATGATCAAAAAAGATAGTGAACTATTGCACACGAATATTGGCAAAATGCGGGTTTACCTGCTTTACGAGTCGTTTGACCTGGAAAATGGGTCATTTTGGCCGTGGTGATCCATAGATAAGGTCTTAGCGGCTGTTCTTGTAAATTTTGGCAAGAATATCTCGAACTTCTTGATGAACAAATAAGATGGTGGATTTTAGCACATGAAAATCGGTGAAATAGGGGGTTTACCTATTCTAGGATCGGTTGACCTTGAAAATGGTCCATTTTGACCGTGATGACCAACCGAATCCATATATAAGGTCTTAATGAGCAACCGTGTAAATTTTTGGTAATAATTAACTCAAAATTCACGATGACCAAAAATGATGGTGGACTATAGCACATGAAAATCAGCAAAATGGGAGTTTACCTGTTCTGGACTCATTTGACCTAAAAAATGGGTTGTGTTGGCCGTGGTGACCAACCGGCTCCATATATAATGCCTTAACAGATGTCTAGGTAATGTTTTGGAAAAACATAACTCGGAATTTTGGATGACCAAAATAGATGGTGGACTAAAGCACATGAAAATCAGAAAAATAGGTGTGTGGGGGGCGGGGGGGGG
>NC_028637.1:71232188-71280616 GCF_001406875.1 Solanum pennellii | reverse complement strand
GGTAGGGTTCATGCTATAAGAATCATTTGACCTTGAAAATGGGACGATTTGGCTATGGTGACCAACCGACTCAATATATAAGGTCTTAATGCACGTCCATGTAAATTTTTGGCAAAATAAACTTGGAATTCTAGATGAACATAAAATATAATGGACTTACACACAAAATTCGGAATAATAGGTGCTTTACCTACTCTTAGGTTCCTTTGACCTTGAAAATGGGTCGTTTTGGCCGTTGTATCCAACTGGATACGTTGATATTGTCTTAACGAACTTCCATGAAAATTTTGGACTGAAATGATCTTGAAATTACGGATGACCAAAAAAGATGGTGGAATATAGCACACAAAAATCTCCAAAAGGGGGGGGGGTTTACCTACATTGGGCTTGTTTGACCTTAAAAATGGACCGTTTTGACGTGGTGAACAACCGACTCAATAGATAAGGTCTTAAAGAATGTCTACTTAAATTTTTGTGGTAATTAACTTGTAATTTCGGATAACCAAAAAAAGATGGTGGACTATAGCATATGAAAATCGGCAAAACTGGAGTTTACCTACTTTGGGGCTCATTTGACCTTGCAAATGGGCCATATTTGTCGTGGTCACCAACCGAATCCAAATTTAAGTTCTTAACGGACGTCCCTGTAAATATTTGGCAAAAATTAATACAGAATTCTAGATGACAATAAATGATGGTGGATTAAAGCATACGAAAATTGAAAAAAAATCGGGTGTTTACCTGCTCTAGAGCTCATTTCACCTTTAAAATGGGCCGTTTTGACCGTGGTGACCAACCAAATCCATATATAAGGTCTTAACGGAAGTCTCGGTAAATTTTTGGCAAAAATGGAGTTGGAATATTGGGTATCAAAAAAATATGGTAGAGTATAGCATATGAAAATCGGAAAAATAGAAGTTTACCTGCTCTGGTTCGTTTGACCTTGAAACTTGGACGTTTCGGCTGTGGTGATCACCGACTCTATAGATAAGGTTTTAATGGATGTCCATATAAATGTTTGACAAAATTGAAATCAGAATTCCGGATGACCAAGAAAGATGGTAGATTATAGCACATGAAAATTGAAAAAAAAAAAAAGGGTTTACATGCTCTGAGGTCATTTGACCTTGAAAATGGATCGTTTTGGTCGTGTGATCAACCTTCTCCATATATAAGGTCTTAATGGACGTCTATGTAATTTTTTGGTGAAAAGGATATCGGAATTCTGGATGACAAAAAAAGATGGTCGACTATACCACGCGAAAATCAGCAAAATTTACCTGTTGTGGGGCTCGTTTGACCTTTAAAATTGATTTTTTCCCCTGGTGACCAGGCGGCTCCATAAATAAGGTTTTAAAGTACGTAAGTTTAATTTTTTTTAAAATAATTTACTCGAAATTCTGGATTACCAAAATGATGGTGGGATATAGAACAAAGAAATCAAAAAAAAAGGGGATTTACTTGCTTTCAGGCTCGTTTTACCATGAAAAGGGGTTGGTTTGGTCGTGATGCGCAACTTGTTCCAAATATAAAGTCATAAAAAATGTTCGTGTAAAATTTTTGTAATAATGAACTCGAAATTTTGATGCCCAAAATAGGTGGTGGACAATAGCATTTGAAAATCGGCAAAATGGGAGTTTACCAGCTCTAGAGCTCGTTTGATCTTGAAAATGGGTCATTTTGGCCATGGAGACAAACTGACTCAATATATAATGTATTAAAGTACACTTATGTAAATCTTTGGAAAAAATGAACTATGATTTCGGATGACCAAAAAAGATGGTGGACTATTGCACATGAAATTGGAAAAATTGGAGGTACCTGCTCGTGGGCTTGTTTGACCTTGAAAATAGGTAGTTTTTGTAGTGGTGACCAACCTAATTCATAAATAAGGTCTTAACGGACGTCCGTGTAAATATTTGGCATAAATGTAGTCAGAATTCTAGGTGAGCAAAAAAGAATGTGGACTATAGCACATGTAAATCGGCAAAATAAGGGGCTTACCTCTCTGGGCTTGCTTAACCTCTGAAACGGGTCGTATTGGTTGTGGTGAGCAACTATGTCCGTATATAAGGTCATAATGAACGTAATGCAAGTTTTTGGTCAGCATTAACTTTGAATTTCCGTTGACCAAAAAAGATGGTGGACTATAGCAATGAAAATCGGCAAAATGAGAATTTACCTTCTCTAGGTCTCGTTTGACCTAAAAATAGGTTGTTTTTGCTGTGGTGATGAAACCACTCAATAGATATGGTCTTAACGGATATCCGTGTAAATATTTTGCAAAAATGTACTTGAATTTCGGATGACCAAAAAATATGGGGGACTATTGCACACGAAAATCGGCAATATTTGGGTTTACCTACTTCGGGGCTCATTTGACATTGATAATGAGCCGTTTTGGGCATGGTGACCAATCGAGTCAATCGATAAGGTCTTAAAATATGTCCTCATAATTTATTGGCAAAAATAAACTTAGAATTCCGGATGAACAAAAAAGATAATGGACTATAGCACACGAAAATCATCAAAAATTGGTGGTTTACTTGCTCTAGGGTTCGTTTGACTTTGAAAATGGGTCATTTTTGGCCTTTTTGAAAAACTGTCTCCATAGATTAGTTCTTAACGGACAGCCATGTAAATATTTGGCAAAAATGTAGTTGGAATTCCAGATGACCAAAAAAGATAGTGATCTATAACACAAGAAAATCGGCAAAATAGGGGGTTTACTTGGATTAGGCTCATTTAAGCTTGAAAAGATCATTTTTGCCGTGGTGACCAAGAAGTTCTATAGATAAGGACTTAAAAAATCCGTGTAAATTTTTGGCAAAAATTAACTCCGAATTCCGGATAACCAAAAAAGATGGTTGATTAAAGCACAGGAAAATTGGAAAAATGTGGAGTTTACCTGATATGTGTCTTGTTTGAACTTTAAAATAGGCCGTTTTTTCCATATTGACCAACCAAGTTCATAGATATGGTCTTAATAGACGTTTCTGTAAATTTTTGGCAAAAATTAACTTGAAATTCCAGATGAGAAAAACAGATGGTGCATTAAAGCACACGAAAATTGGGAAAATGGGGGGTTTACCTGTTGTGGAGCTTATTTGACCTTTAAAATGGGACATTTTGACCGTGGTGAGCAAGAAGCTTCATAGATAAGGCCATAACGGATGTCACTAGATTTTTTTGTAAAAAATAAGCACGGAATTCCGAATGACCAAAAAAGAAGGTGGACTATAGAACACAACAATCACCAAAATTGGGGCTTTACCTGCTCTACGCTCGTTTGACATTAAAAATGGGATGTTTTGGCCGTGGTGAGCAACCGGATCCATAGAGAAGATCTTAATGAATGTTCATGTAAAATTTTTGTAATAATTAACTTGGAATTTCAGATGATTAAAAAGATGGTGGACTATCGAACATTAAAATTGGCAATATTGGAGTTTACCTTCTTTAGGGCTCACTTGACCTAGGAAATGGGCCTGTTTTTGTCGTGGTGTTATAATGACTCCATACATAAGGTCTTTACGGACGTTCCTATAAATTTTTGGCAAAAACTAACATGGATTTTAAGATGATCAAAACTGATTGTGGACTATAACAACGAAAATCGGGAAAATGGGGGGTTTACATGCTTTAGGCTCGTTTGACCTTAAACATGGGTCGTTTTGTCCATGGTGACCAACCTGCTTTAAGATATGGTATTCAAAAATGCCCGAGTATATTTTTGGCAATAATGAACTCGGATTTACGGATGACCAAAAAGATGGTTGACTATAGCACATGAAAATTGCAAAAATGGGAGTTTACCTGTTCTTGAAAATGGGCCATTTTGGCCATGGTGACCTACCGGCTCCATAGATAAGGTATTTACGGACATCCCTGCAAATTTTTTGCAAAAGCGAACACGGAATTCCAGATGACCAGAAAAGATGGTGGACTAAAGCTCATGAAAATTGAGAAAATTGGGGTTTTACATGCTTTGCGGTTCGTTTGACCTTGTAAATGACGTTTTGGCCGTGGTGACCAACTTGATCCATAGATAATGTCTTAACGAACGTCCATATAAATTTTTGGCAAAAATTAACTCAGAATTCCAGATGACCAAAAACGATGGTCGACTATAGCATATGAAGATTGGAAAAAATGAGAGTTTACCTGCTCAAGGGCACGTTTGACCTTAAAATTTGACGTGTTTGCCGTGGTGACCAATCAACTCAATAGATAAGGTCTTAACGGACGCCCTTGTAAATATTTGTAATGAAATCAAAATTCTTGATGACCAAAAAATGATGAAGGACTATAACACATGAAAATAAGAAAAATAAGAGTTTACATGCTCTTGGACTCGTTATACCTTGAAGATGGAACGTTTTGGCCGTGGTGACCAACCATCTCCTTAGATGAGCTATTAACGAACGTTCGTGTACTTTTTTAGTGAAAATGATATCAGAATTCTAGATGACCAAAACAGATGGTGGACTGTAGCACATAAAATGTGTGTTTACTTGCTCGAGGCTCGTTTGACTATGAAAATGGGTCGTTTTGACCGTGGTGATCAACCGTTTCCATAGATTATATTTTAATGGACGTTCATGTGAATTATTTGCAAAAATGATCTCGGAATTCCGAATGAACAAAAAGATGTTGGAATATAACACATGAAAATGAGATAAATGTGGAGTTTGCGTGGTTTGGGGGTCGTTAGACCTTGAAAATGGGATGTTTTGGTCGTGCTTACCAACAGTCTCAAAATTTAAGCTCTAACGGACTTTTGTGTGATGTTTTAACAAAAATGAACTTGGAATTTCGGATGACCAGAAAATCGGCAAAATGGGAGATTTACCTGCTCTAGGGATCGTTTGACCTTTAAATTGGATCATTTTTGTCATGTTGACCAACCGGCTCCATATATAAGGTCTTAACGGGACGCCCGTATAAATTTTTAGCAAAAATTATCTAAAAATTCTAGATAATCAATAAAGATGGTGGATTATAGGACTCGAAAATTGGCAAAATGAGGGGTTTATTTGCTTTGGGGCTCGTTAGACCTTGTAAATGGGTCATTTTTGCCATTTTGACTAACTTGCTCCATAGATAAGGTCTTAACGGACATCTTATAAAGTTGTAGCGAAAAGTAACTTGTAATTCTGGATGACCAAAAAAGATGGTGGACTATAACACATGAAAATCGGCAAAAGGTGGGTTTACCTTCTTTTGTGATCGTTTAACCTTAAAAATGGGACGTTGTGGATGTGGTGACCCAGCAGCTCCTCCGATAAGGTATTAACTGACGTTAGTGTAAATGTTTTGTTAAAAATGAAGATGGAATTCTTGATGACCAAAAAAGATGTTGGACTATAGCACAAGAAAATTAAAAATACTTGCTCTAGGGCTCATTTGACCTTGAAATTTAATTGTTTTAGTCGTTATGAAAAACCGGCTCCATAATCAGGTCTTTGTGGATGTCCACGTAAATTTTTGGCAAAAATGTATTCAGAACTCCAGATGACCAAAAAATATGATGTACTATAGCACACGAAAATAAACATAATGGGGGTTTACCTACTCTGAGCTTGTTTGATCGTGAAAATGAGTCGTTTTGACCGTGGTGACCAACTAGATCCATAGATAATGTCTTCAAGGACGTCCGTGTAAATATTTTGCAAAAATTAACTTGAAATTTTTGATGACCAAAAAAGATGGTGGATTAAAGCACACGAAAATTGGGAAAATGGGGGATTTACCTGTTTTGAACTCGTTTCACCTTTAAAATTGTCCGTTTTGGCCACAGTGACAAACCAAATCCATTGATAAGGTCTTAACGAATGTCCCTTCAAATTGTGGGCAAAAATGTACTCGGAAAATCAAGATGACCAAAAAAGATGGTGGACTATATTGCACAAAAATTAGCAAAATTGGGGGTTTACCTGCTCTAGAGCTCAGTTGACCTTAAAAATGGGTCGTTTTGGCCGTTCTGATAAACCGGCTCCATAGATAAGGTCTTAACATACATCCATGTAAAATTTTGGAAAAAATGAACTAGGAATTCCGGGTGACAAAAAGATATGGTGGACCCTAGCACACGAAAATCGACAAAATAGGGGGTTTACCTGCTCTGGGCTTGTTTGACCTTGAAAATGGGTCGTTTTGTCCATGATGATAAACCGTCTCCATAGATAAAATTTTAATGGACGTTTATGTGTTTTTTTTACAAAAATGATCTCGTAATTCCAAATGACCAAAAAAAGATGGTTGAATATAGCACATGAAAATAGGCTAAATGTGGGTTATACTTGCTTTGGGGATTGTGAGACCTTGAAAATTGGTTGTTTTGGTCGTGGTTACCAACCATCTCAAAATCTAAGGTATTAACGGACATTCGTGTAATGTTTTAACAAAAGTGAATTCGGAATTCCGGATGACTAGAAAGGGTGTGGACTATAGCACACGAATAATCGGTAAAATGGGGGGTTTACCTACTGTAGGTCTCGTTTGACCTTTAAATTGGGTCATTTTGGCCATGGTGACAACCAGATCCATAGAAAAGGTCTTAATGAACACACGTGTAAATATTTGGCAAAAATGATCTCGGAATTTCAGATAACCAATAAAGATGGTGGACTAAGGACATAAAAATCGGCAAAATGGAGGGTTTACCTGCTTTAGAGCTCGTTAGACCTTAAAAATGGGTAATTTTCATTGTGGTGACCAACTTGATCCATAGATAAGGTCTTAACAGACATCCGTATAAACTTTTAGCAAAAATTAATTTGGAATTCTTGATGACCAAAAAAGATGGTCGACTATAACACATAAAGATTGGCAAAAAGGGGGATTTAACTGCTTTTGGGCTCGTTTAACCTTTAAAATCGGACGTTTTGGATATGGTCATAGAGTGGCTCCTCCGATAAGGTCTTGAACGAAGTTAGTGTAAATGTTTTGGCAAAAATTTACATGGAGTGTTTGATGACCAAAAAAAGATGCTGGACTATAGAAAATGAAAATTAGTAAAATCAGGGGTTTACTTGCTCTAGGGCTCATTTGAACTTGAAATTTTTTTGTTTTGGCCGTAATGACAAACCGGCTACACATATAATGTCTTTGAGGATGTCCATGTAAATATTTGGCAAAAATGTATTCGGAATTCCAGATGACCAAAAAATATGATGGACTATAGCACACAAAAATAAGGATAACACGGGTTTACCTACTCTGAGCTTGTTTGATCGTGAAAATGGATTGTTTTGTCCGTGAAGATCAATAGATAAGTCTTAACGGAAGTCTTTTTAAATTTTTTGCAAAAATTAACTTGAAATTCCAGATGAAAAAAAGATGGTGGATTAAAGCACACGAAAATTGGGGAAATAGGGGGTATACCTGCTCTTGCTCATTTGACCTCTAAACTGGGTCGTTTTGGCCGTGGTGACCAACGAGTTCCATCGATAAGGTCTTAACGGATGTCCATCTAATTTTTTCGCAAAAATAAACTCGGAATTCAGGATGACAAAAAAAATGGTAGAATATAAGACACAAGAATCAACAAAATGGGGGTTTTACCTTTTCTAGGGCTCGTTTGACCTTTAAAATGCATCATTTTAGCCGTTCTGACCAACTGGCTCCATAGATAAGGTCTTCACGGACGTTCATGTAAATTTTTGGAAAAAATGAACTAGGAATTCCGGATGACAAAAAGAGAATGTGGACCTATTTGTTTAACCTTGAAAATGAACCGTTTTGGCCATGGTGACCAATCAGTTCCATGGATAAGGTCTTAACAAATGTTCAAATAAATATTTGGAAAGTATAAACTCGGTATTCTAGATGACCAAAAAAGATGGTGGACTATTGTATAGGAAATTCGACAAAATGGGGTCTTTACCTGCTCTGAGGCTCATTTAACCTTGAAAATTGGTCATTTTGGCTGTGGTGACCTACCGGTTCTGTAGATAAGGTCTTCATGGACATCCCTGTAAATTTTTTGGAAAAATGAACTTGGATTACCAGATGACCAAAAAACATGTGGACTATAGCACACAAAAATTGGAAAAATGGGGGATTTACTTGCTATGGGCCTCGTTTGACCTTAAAATGGATCGTTTTGGTTGTGGTGACCAATCGGCTATAAATGTAAGGTCTTAACGAACGTATGTGCAAATTTTTGGCAATAATGAACTCGAAATTTTGTATGACCAAAAAAGATGGTGGACTATAGCACATGAAAATCAGAAAAATTGGAGTTTGCATGCTCTGGGCTCGTTTGACTTTGAAAACGAAAAGTTTTGGCCGTGATGACCACCCGACACCAAAGATAAGAACTTAATGGACGAATGTGTAAATTCTTAAAAAGAGGAACTCGGAATTCTGGAATATCTAAAAATATAGCAGACTCTAGCACACGAAAATTGACAAAATTGGGGTTTACCTTCTTTGTGGGTCATTTGACCATTAAGATGTGTCATTTTAGCCAAGGTGATCCATCGATAAGGTCTTAACAGAGCTTCTTGTTAATTTTGTCAAAAGTAATCTTGGAATTCTTGATGACCGAAAATTTTGGTGGACTATAACACATTAAAATCAGTGAAATGGGGGGTTTCTCTACTCTGGGATTGCTTGACCTTGAAAATGGACCATTTTGTCCAGGGTCACCAACCGATTACATAGATAAGGTCTAACGAACGTCCACGTAAAGTTTTGGTAATAATTAACTCAAATTCATGATGATCAAAAAGATGGTGGACTATAACACATGAAACTCAACAAAATGGGAGTTTACATGTTCTGGCTCCTTTGACCTAAAAATGGGTTGTGTTGGTTGTGGTGACCAACCGGCTCCACAGACAATACCTTAACGGATGTACATGTAACTTTTTGGAAAAGATGAACTTGAAATTTCAGATGACCAAAAAAATGGTGGACTCTAGTACACGAAAATCGGTAAAATAGGGGTTTACGTGCTCTACGGCTCGTTTTACCTTGAGCATGGGCAGATTTGGCCGTGGTGACCAACCGACTCCATAGATAAAGTCTTAGCGGATGTAAGTATAAATTTTTGGTAAAAATTAACTCGGAATTGCGGACAAACAAAAAGTATAATGGCCTATAGCACACAAAATTTGGCAAAATGGGTGGTTTACCTGCTCTTTGGTTCGTTTGACCTTGAAAATGGGTAATTTTGGTCTTTGTGGCCAATGGACTTCATTGATAAGGTCTTAACAGATATCCATGTATATTTGGTCAAAACTGAACTCGAAATTTGTGGATTACCAAAAAAAATGGTGGACTAGAGCAAAAAAATCGACAAAATGGGAGGTTCACCTATATTGAGCTAGTTTGACCTTAAAAATGGATCGTTAGTCTGTGGTGACCAACCGGCTCCATAAATAAGGTCTTAACCATGGTTATTGTATATTTTGGTAATAAATAAATTGGTATTTCGGATGACCAAAAAATATGATGGACTATCAGGCATGAATCGGTAAAATGGGAGTTTAACAACTCTGGGCTCGTTTGACCTTAAAATAGATCTTCTTTGTCGTGGTTACCAACTGGTTCCATTGATAAGGTCTTAACCGAAGTCCGTTTAAATTTTTGCAAAAATTTACTCGAAAATTTCAGATGAACAAAAAATATGGTGGATTAAAGCACAAGAACATTGGAAAATAGGGAATTTATTTGTACTGGGCTCATTTGACATTAAAAATTGGCCATTTTGGCCGTGGTGACAAACCAACTCCATTGATAAGGTCTTAACAGATGTCCCTATAAATTTTTGGAAAAAAATTAACTCGGAAAATCCATATAAGAAATGGTGTACTATAGCATATGAAAATTGAAAAGTGGGATTTACCTGCTCTGGGCTTGTTTGACCTTGAAACAGGGTCGTTTTGTGAGTGATGACCAAACCAGCTCCATAGATAAGCTCTTAACGGATATTTATGTAAAATTTTAGCAATAATGAACTCAGAAATCCAGATGACCAAAAAAGATGGTGGACTATAGTACACGAAATTGGAAAATTGGGGGGCTTACCTGATTTAAGGCTAGTTTGACCTTGAAAATGGGTCGTTTTAGCTGTGATGACCAACCGACTCCATATATAAGGTCTTAACGACGTTTGTATATATTTTTGGCAAAATGATCTCGGAATCCCGGATGACCAAAAATGATGGTGGACTATAGCATACAAAAATCAGCAAAATAGAGGGTTTACCTGCTTTAGGCTCGTTTGAACTTTAAAATAAGACATTTTGGCCATGGTGACAAAATGGCTCTTGTTTAAGGTCTTAAAGGATGTACATGTAAATTTTTTGCAAAAATGAACTCGGAATTGGGGATGATAAAAAAAGATAGTGGACTATAGCACATGAAAATCTACAAAATAGAGGGTTTATCTCCTGTGGGTCTCGTTTGACCTTGAAAATTAGTTTTTCTGGTCATGGTGACCAACCGACTCCGTAGATAAGGTCTTAAAGGATGTCCGTGTAAATTTTTGGAAAAAAATAAACTCAGAACTCCGGATGACCAAAGAATATAGTGGAATATAGCATATGAAAATTGGAAAATTTTGGGGTTTACCTTCTCTTGGGATCGTTTAACCATTAAAATGGGCTGTTTTGTCCATGGTGACAAACCAACTCCATTAATAAGGTTTTAACGGACGTCCGTGTAAATTTTTTGAAAAAATAAACTCGAAATTCTTGATGATCAAAATACATTGTGGACTATAGCACACAAAAATTGGTAAAATGAGGGCTTTAAATGCTCTTGGGATCATTTTATCTTACAATAGGTTGTTTTGGTCGTAGTGATAAACAAGCTCCATAAGGTCTTACCAAACGTTTTTTTAAATTTTTGGCAAATTAAACTCGAATTTTGGATAACCAACGAAGATGGTGGACAATAACATATGAAAATTGAAAAAATGGAGGTTTACCTGCTTTGGGATCGTTCGACCTTTAAAATGGGTCGTTTTTGGCCGAGGTGACAGCGGACTTCTGTGTAAATTTTTTGCAAAAATGAACTTGGAAGTCTAGATTACCAAAAGAGATGGTGGACTATAGCACACGAAATTTGGCAATTAAAATGGAGGCTTTACCTTCTCTGGGTTTGTTTGACCTTTAAAATGGGTCGTTTTGGCCGTGGTGACCAATCGATGCTTACTTTGGTTTTGTGACTTGATGAGTATATGTGAAGGTGAATTTAAATATATGTTGATGTGATGCCACTTATGGTTGTATATGTGAATTATGAGAAATGAGCTATTATGTTGAGAATTTATGCCATGATATGTATATAGCTTGTTAAGAGTTGTTATAGTTGAACGGAGTTCCCTTTGGAATGATAGGTTGTTGTATGGTTTGGTATGATGATAGTGTAATGTTATGGTTTAGGCTTGAAATGATTTGGACAAATGTGGTAAATAGTGAGGAAGATGCATGTTGCCTTTATATATGTATAATAGTTCATACTTGCCCTTGTGTGGATTGGAGTCTTTTATATAGGCTTGATCCTAAGGAGTGAAGGTAGTGTGCTTACCTTGTGAGGTGATTGTGGAGTATGCTAGTAGTTGAGAGAACCCTTATGACTAGTGTATTAGTTCACTTATGAACCTATTCTAAGAGTGGGGGAAAATGTAAGAAAGGGTTTTTGTTACATAGGTAAAAATTATACTTTGCCATAAGATTGACTTAGAAGGATGTCTGTACCCCTTAGTTCATAAGGACAATAAAGGAATTGATGTTGACCTACTTTAAAGTGGTTAGTGTCTTTTAAGATAATTCAAAATATGGTCATCTAAAGAAGGTGCTTAGATTGTACCTAGGCATGGTTGGTTGGAAGTTCCCTTCAAGGGTGATGACGTGAGTTGAAATGACCTAGAAGTTACCTTGACTAGTGTTGAAAGAAATGAAAGAGTCCTTTATGGACAAGTTTCCTTTATTGATTCCCCTAAGGTTTCACCTAGAGAGGAGGGTTACCCTAAATCTCTAGAAAATGATGGTAGTGGACCTTAAGAGTCCCAATGTGTTTTATGCTTTGATGCAATGATGGAGTTACCCTTGGTATTCATGATGTAGTTGAGGCCTGTATGACCTAGCTTGATTATGATAGGCTTCGCTTAGGTGTTAGGCTTAGAGGAATGATGATGCTTGAAGTAGTATCTCTTGATGATTGAGTTAGTTGGCTCCTTGATATTAGAGTAGGAGTGGAAACCCTCAATGATGTAGAACCTTCTTATGTGAAGAGTATGTAGAATTGGTCTTGACTCGCATAGGCGTTAGTGTTTAAGGGCCTGATGTGATTAGGCTTACCCCAAGTGGGGGATAGTGTGCATACATGGTAAGATTTGAAGTTCCTTAAATGGTCCTATTTGAGTTCCCATGAACTTGTGTATGTTGAGAATCACCTTGAGGTTATGATCATGAAGGGTGTGCATAATCATGGATCCCAAGAGAGGGATGATGTGCTTAGTTATTAAGGTTGGTAAGCTAAGGTTCTCCTAAGGTAGAGATAAGTTGCTCGTAAATGGGTTCACCCTAAGTGGGGTATGATGATTTGAGTAGTATGGTTTTTGATGTACCTATCTTTTCCTTCTATTCTTACTCAAGGTTGAACACAAAGAGTTCCTAATAGCTTGTTCATGATGAGAATCTTACATATAAGTATGAGTTACATGTTCTCCATATGTTATGTATGTCTTAGATGGCCCTATGTTATAAATGTTATGAAAGGTCATTATTCCATAAAAATGGATTTTTGATCAATTTGCGTGTTTATCATGTTGTTGTGCATCCTAATATGTTAAATGTGAATTTAACTTCATGAGATAATGAAAGGAGCATGCTTGATGTCAATGATAATGTGTGGTGTTTTAGGCCATCAATGAGAAATTGAGTCTCCCTTAGATGAGAAAAAAATGAGTCTCTTAGAAATGTGTGACTTTTGTGACTTGGAAAGTGTTAATATAGGCTCACTCGTGAGAAGTGATGGCATGTCTAGCCAATGTGTTTGTGTGAGCCTATGAATGGTAACAATTTCCCTAATTGATGCATGCTTATGAAAGCTAGTGTCATGCTAGAAATTGAAATTATGTGAATAACTTCATATTGTTGTGATGTATGTTGTGTGATTTACCATTTTGACTTCATTAGGAAGGGAGTATGAGCATGTTTTGGTTAAAAGTGGAGATGTTCTCCTTAAAATGAATTGACCTTTGTACATTGCTTTTATATGAAATCTATGATGACATGTTAGTATGTTTATGAGAAGGACCTTCCTACTTAAACATAACTCAACATGAAGATGTTAAATCTGGCGTAAATGATATTATGTCTAAATAATATGGATCTTTGTTAATCTACATTGCTCATAATTTATGTGCAATTTGTATGAGTTGCTTATTTGCCTCTTATGTGATGATGTTGAGCATGACTCTTTGTGATTAAAAGGTTGTTGCATATTGAGATCTTAAGGAAATAATATGCAAAGACCATGTCATGAATAGGAGAAGGATGTTCCTCCTCTTAACATGATAAGTGCCTATGTATTTAATGCTTTAAGGAGTGAGTGAATGAAGCTTCCACTTGCTTGTGTTGCATTAAGTGCATAATGGTATGAAGTTGGTGTTCCTTGTAATTTTGGTGCATTTACTATTTTGGGATGATGTGTTGAATGTTTTGAGCTTCTATATGGGTCATTGAGTCCTTGAAAGTATTTAAATGTTCCAAATGTCTTTTGGGGGGCGATTGTTCCCATGTGGGGGATATTGTAAGGACCCTCAAAATGAACTAAGGTGTCTAGAGCCTCACATGTGCCTCAAAAGGTTATTACCTTGTTAATGAAGTGCTTTAGCGATGGTATGGTGATTTGAAGTGGTTTGGAGGTCAAACGTTCAAGAACGACCAAAACGTTCAAAAGTTGGTCTTTAGACATGCTAGTGTGTTCTAGTGTGCCTTTGAATGTTTTTTGTACTGTTTGGTGACTAAAATGATATTTAAGGACTTTTATATGTGTATGAGTGTATTTCGGTTAAAAACGTTCTGTCACGGCTCCTTAAAGACCACCCAAAGGGTCTTTGAGGAGGACCAAAAAGCAGGCAGTACACTGCCTTGGCAGTGTCCAAACAATGGCTAGAAAATGATGCCCCTTACTCCAGTCTATGCCCCGTCGATTTCGAGCGTTTTCTCCACACTTATAAGTGTGAGCTCAGACCCAAAAATGTAGGTCTCATTCTCAAACGACAGACATGCAGTACGGCATCGTCGTTCTAACGACGGTCGCTTGTTTGCGCGCCATTTTGAACTGCATTCTGCAAGCTGCGTGCTGTCAACTTAAGGGGTGAATGGTAAATAAACCCCACGTTCTTAATATAGTCTAGGAAGTTATTTTTATCTATTTTTAGGTATTTTAAGTTGGTCGAAAAGATCAAAACCCCAATTAGACTTCATTCTTCAAATTTAACTTTCCCTCCCAATACAAACTCTCTCTAGAAACCTCCGTTGGAGAAGAAGCTCAAGAGAAGCCTAGGGGATGGATTTTCATGGTTTCTTCTTAAAGTTTTCGTGGTCTTCACATGAAATGAGGTATGGTAATCCTTGATCCTTAGTTAATCTTTCATCTAAGGAGTTCCTTCAAAGGTTTTCAAAGAAGATTATATGATCAAGTTGTCTATCATTCAATCTAGACATGGGTTCGTTGTCAAACTTATTTCAAAAGCATTATCATGATAAATTGATGAATGTCTACTGTTTTTGAGATGTATTTCAATCCAATTTCACGAAGAACCCATGATCCTCCAAAATTCTCATTTTAGCCTAAACTATGGGTATTGTAATCCTGATTTTATGTTGGTTGAATTATCATTCGATTATGTTATCTTTCCTATTACTACTGTTTTCAATATGAATTGATGATGAGTTATTGGCAATTGATAAATGATGATCAAAGCTTGGAGAATTGGTATACTGACTTAGAATCCTCTACATTTTATGGAATTGATGTTGTATTGTATATTGTGTGGTATAATCCACTTATGGTGGCGGTGTTTACTTTCTTTTCATTCTATATATGATGTGATCATTTCCTTGACAAATTAGTGTTGTGAAGTGTGGTTATCATGACCATACATGTGAAGTTATATGGCTAATATTCCTTTCTATTTCATCATCATTGATGATGTTATGACAATTGAATGAGATTGTAAGGGTTAGGCATGGTCTATATATTTATCATTGATGAAGTTATATTTATGAATGACCCCCTACCTATGTACCCCTAAATGAATGTGTGGTCTTAAGCACGATTAGGATTCGTAGATTCAAATGATGAAGTTATCTTGGCTCCTATTCTATAATATGGTGTGTGGTATATAGTCCGAAGTACCTTATATGTGAAGTTGTCGATGACTTGAGGGAGATGAATGTGTATTGTTATCTTTAGAGGGTAGATGCCTCAATACTATGTTGATTGCCATTATGTGATCATCATGTTGACTAAAATAAACACACTCACACCGCATGCATATTTATGAGTAGGATAGATTCATGGTTACTAATGAAAGGATATTTCTCAAATGCACTATTGTTTACTACTATGCATGTAAAGTATAATATGCTCATAAAAGTATGAAAAAGGTATCTTAACTAGGATGACTTGATAGGTGTACTTGTATAGGTAAGGGTATGGCACTTTACCTATACATTGCATATATGTACCTTGATAGGATAGTTCCTATGGTGATATCCTTATGTACAAGAATATGAATGCATTATTAAGCTATGAACATGAAAGTATATGTTATAATATCAAGTATATGATATGATGATGTATGAATATTTGTAGTGTCTAAATGTGTATATGTGAAAGGTTTCCTCGTATATGTACACATACACAGATGAATTCATGAATGATGTTATGATAATCTAGTAAAGTAGGATTCTTTGATAGGAGTTCTCAATTGTACTCAAACTAGACTATGTTATATCCATGTGAAAGGATATTCTCACATGAGTTAGGTTGATGAAAAAGGAAATTCTCATCAATAACCTATGAGCTATGCATATGAGAAATTAGTCTCCTAAAGCCTATTTTTTATGAAAGTAATGTTAAACAAGGCTTTTCAAAAAGGGTACTTAGCTTAGCACCGAGTGAACTTGACAAATGAGGGTGAACCTTCCCAAAGAGGAAGAAATCTTCACAAAATCTCCTCATGAAGTGGAAACTACAATGCCAAATGGCATAAAGAGGGTTTCAGTCTACATCTCATAGGACCTAGCAAGGGGATCTACCTAGATGCTAGCATGATGTTAACGTTCTACCTTTGCAAGTAGAGCACCTCCATTCTGTTTGGGGTTCGATGACACCAGATTCCAGGTTTATCTCACATGGACTTAATGTCAATTAAGTCTAGTGTTTCCTTAGAAAAATGGACAATTGCAGTAAAGTAAGGAACCCTTACTAGGATCACCTAAGGGAAGTTTCTTAGTGTAGGTGAGGGTATGGGACTTTGCATATACATTGCACAAGTAGCTCTTTAAGGGAGTTCTAGGAGGATTCCTATATTTATATGTATATGTATATGTGTCTCTTATGCATGACACTATGACATTGGCCTACTTGTATGATAATAGGCATGAGCCCTCTTGTGCTTATATAATGAAGGTCTTACTTGATATGCATGTAGTCGACTAAAGTGGTCATGTTGATATATGAAGTAAATGTTGATATGTGCGGTCTCTTTGTGAGTTTAATTAGTATGTGTGTAGTTATGGGGCTTCACATGTACATTGCACTAGTATGCTTAGATTGGGATTATAAGTAAAGTCTTATGATGTCTTAATGAAATAAATTTCAAATATTCTATTGTTGACTAGTGCCTCATTTTGATGGTATCTGTAGTCTTTACATGTATGTTGTCTTGAAATGAGTCTTATATATGTGGTTAATGAAGTATATTGGTTCATATGTGAAGTATGTGTTTCATGATATGCTAGGCTTATATGAAATTATATGTTTGAGTTAAATGAAGGTTGTATGTATGTCCACCTTAGTGACCTTAAGGTGATGCTGTGTGTGGAAGGTGGAATGGGACACTATTCATGCATTGCACCAAGTGTTACTAAAGGGTTACTTTGGGGTAAAGAAGTTAGGGTAAAATTAGATAATGTTATGAAAAGGATTGGTAGGCCTTAAATGTAATATGTGGCTTTGGGTGTTTTCATGAATAGTTTCTATGCCCATATGAAGTATGTGAGCTATGTTGTGGTTATTGTGTCAATCTTCATGAAGTTTTACATAAAGACATCATGCATGGTTTCTAAATAAATGTCTTCTTTAAATGCATTTTTTTGCATGGTTTCCATACTTAGTGCATTCTTGTACTATCAACATTCTTCTTCATATTTTTAGAAAAAAAGTAGGTGATGGATGACTAGAGAATGTCTCTTAAGGTTAAGGGCTTGATACATGTTTCTGAAGCTCAAGAAAGGGATCCTTGTGCTTCAATGATTTCCTATATCAAGTTATTATTCAATTTTATGAATACATAGTTATTATTTTATGTTTTTAAGGGTTGTGTCCCTATTCTACTCTATTGATTTTGAGACTAAGTTGACAAAGAAGACTTAGAGTGTAACTATGAATTATGATATTTTATATATTTGAAGTGATGATTCTAGCATATGATGTGCTATGAAAGGTTTTAAATTTTCCGCTAGATTTCCTATGACAATGCGATGAAAAATTACTATGTGCTTGTATAAGACCTCCGAGAGGTCTAGTACACCATGTTACTTCTAGGGGTGCTCCTTGATCGTGAGAGTCCCTAAGAGTTTAATATATTTTCACATCTCAGTAAGAAAAGGGAATATTTATTTCAAAAGAGCTGTTAAGCTACGTTTTGAGTAATTATCTCAATTTTCAAAGTAAGAAGTTTTAAAAATATATGATCTAAGTATATTTTTGGGAGTATCATTGAGAACCAATATGAGGATGCGAGTTCACATTAACTCAAGTTTCCATAAATTATGTAGTCATCATGGATATTAAAGGACCATAATTTTTAGATGACTTCTTAAGTGTTTTTTAACATAAACTAGTGGATCCGCTTTGTTAAGGCTTCTTATATATATAAAGGCAAAGTATAAGAAAATTTTGGCAGTGTGGACAAGTCGTTGTATCCCCACTTAGTCTCATTGCGGTGGTTGTCGGTTAGAGAAACTCCCACAGAAAGTATATTACTTTATTATATGAGTAAAGTTGAGTTTGTTATCGCATTTTCTTCAACGAACTATATTGTTTAAGAACATTTTATATATTGCATTTGTTTTATTCTTTTATATTGAGTTGGGTTATCCATGAGTTGACTAAAGCCAAGGTAAGTGTTTGTTTCATATTCTTTTCAAGCCTATGTTATGTTTAACATTTCAGCTCGCATACTCATACATTTAATATGGTGATACTAGTTAGCCTACATCGCCTTATGATGCAAATACAAATAACCAGGATCAACATCCAGCGCTTTGTTGGTCAGGTTAAGCACTCAGAGTAATTTGGTGAGCCTTATTGCTCTCGAGAGGGCTCCCTGTAACATTGATTTCTAGTTTTAATTTATTAGGATGATAGAGAGTTTTTCCAGACACCCCTCTTTTTTTAGATGCTTCATTGACATATATTAATAGTTCTTTAGTCTTATTCATTTCAATTCTATACATTTAAGACTTGAGTTGCTATTTTGGCTAAGTTATTATACCTAAAGTTATTGCATGAGTTATGTTTCTTATGTCTATGCCTTTCGCTGAGTAAATAAGATAGGTCAAGGGCTCGCTTGGGGCTAGCAATGGTTCTCGAGTGTCTGTCTCGCCCAGGGTGTTACAAAGGGTGGGTAAAAATTTCAAATTTTAATTTGATAATATTTTTTAAAAACACACTTTATTTTTTTTCTTTATTTTTTTTGGGAGGGGGGGAGGTATGATAAGGGGTCAGGTGTATGAGATATAGGGTCGGGTGTGGTTACTAAATAAAAATTTAAAATTGAATTTTTTTTAAAAATCAAACATTAAAAAATATAGGGGGTGTCACGCTTCGAGCTTACGACCTTGATTGACGACACTTGAGAACCTTCTCCGATCCCCCAGCGAACCCTTGGCCTGAGTGACTACTTAGCGAAGACTCACTCAAGCAAAGATAGGCTTTAAAAAAGAATTTGGTCTGAAAATAAAACTCAACTCAAGTATTTGAAAGTACTCATTGCAATAATTATAATATTTTGCATAACTTTTTTAAAGGTAAGAAAGAATTGAGAGACCCATCGACTTATTCTACCTATGAAACGGGAATTATTAAAGAAGGATGTCGGGACAAGATCCACGACATCTCAAAACTACATATTGGAATATTCATTTCATTTGATCACGTCCTTTTGTCTACAAAGATAATGTAATAGAACAAATTATTATAAAATAAAGCATGTGTAGTATAGTAAAATTATAAGAAGAAAGAGTAGCAGTTACTAGTAATTAACTTTCCCTTTAATGTTTTGTGTTATTTCACATACTTAGGATTAGTAACTAATAGGCTATTTATAAGCCTCATGAATTCAAGTTACTTGGCCATACAAATATCATATAGTGTGTTGGTCTCATTACATGCATATAATAGTTAGGTACAATGAATGGTAACATAGTCATCCACATAGTTTTACAACACTTCCTCTTGGATGTTCATGTCATAATAAATAATGTGCTTTGTTAAAACCTTACAAAGAAAATCCAATGGAAAAAATATCTAAGTGAAGAAAAAAGGAGTACACAAATTTTATAATACCACTAATAGCTGCCTCATTAAATTACTTACCATGAAAACCAGTAGAAGAAAACCTTGGTTAAGGAAAAAAGATTGCAGTGCATATCAATACTCCTCCTAATTTAAACATCACTAACAATCCTAAGATGATGCATTCCAATCTTATACCTCGTCTTCTCAAAGGTTAACTTGATAATGCCTTGGTGAATACAGAGTGTTGAACATATGTTAAATCCTTCGTTTGTAGATCATGAATAACAAGAAGAATTTTTACTAAATATATTTTTTTCAATATTCTTTAATCTATGATCTATTATGGTAAGCATTTAGTGGAAGTGTGCAATGAAAGTGAAGTTGAATTTTCAACTCTTAATCCATTATCATATCCTTTAAAGGTGGTGTCGCCCTGCATAATACACTTGATGGATGGACCTATGTGAGTGTAAATTTGGGCCACTTCTATAAAATTGTGATACTTTTATAAAGCACTCATGAATACCGGGAAACTCACATGATCTTTTCATGTAAAACCGTGATACCGTCAAAGATTGTGCAAGTATAATCTGATAAAATAAAACTCAGAGCTTACAAAAGGATTTTCTGTTCATCGACGTTCTACACTTCACCATTTGTTCAATTTGTTTAGTCTTATTTTTTCAAGGTCTGAATGACAGTCCACGAGAAACCAGACTCTACACAATTTTTTTTTTTTGAAAATAAACTATACTTATATTTTTTGTATAATATGCATTAATATACTTTTAAGATCCTTTAAGATATATGGGAAATAGAGATAAAATATCTTTATTATATTAAAAAGTATAAGACTAATCTTTGAGATTCTTTATATCAATTATCAAAGTTTGTCAAGAGAATTAATTCTATATTGTTGTCCCATATTATATTGGACTTAGTAGTATTCTATTAAGAACTTCTCAATCAGTTATTTCGTTTAATATGATAGTGAATTAATTGTCTTTCTTACATTTATCAAATTGATTGTAAACAAATTTGAAGGAATATTTGATAATTGGATTAATAACCTTTATTTTAATTACTACTCATTGAATGTCATTTTGTGCAAGGACCAGCTCTCAATTTGTGATCCCTACGGGGGAGTATTGATAAAATATCCTTCTTACACTATGGGGGATTCTTTATATATACTATTAAACTAGTGTACTTAGCCGGGCTTCGAGCGGTTATGANGGAAATAAACTTTTTCTAAAGTTTTAAACCAAACATAAGACTAGGTAGGAAATAATGAACCAAATAATTGCTAAAAAATAATCTCTGCATTACTAAATCCTGCATTACTAATCCATGCATTAATAATCTCTGCATTATGCATCTTTGTACCAAACGACCCTTAGAATATTGAGCCTCTACCGGACTAAACGTGTTCGGCTATTCAAATTTCATGGAGATTCAGATACTTTAAAAATTCACTTAAACAGTCATATGCAAGAGCAAAAGCCACAATAGGTTGATTTGAATTCTCTTTTCGGAAATATAAATTATTTTAATATATAAAATCTTTTTCTTTTATATTTAATTGTGTTTTGAACTTTTATATATAAAAAAACAAAACTAACTCCACTGTTATACGTAACTAGTGTACTTAGCCGCGTTTCGCGCGGTTATGTAAAGAATTAAAATAAAATTACATATTAATATCAATAATTACTTTAATAAAAATAATTTTTTGTTAATCACATAATTTTATAGAAGAGAAGCTATGAAAAATATTTAGATTAAATATGAATTTATTAAGGAATCAATATATGTAAACTTCGAAAAGATAAAAATTAAAAATAAATTTTATAGAGAAAAAGNTATGAAAAATATTTAGATTAAATATGAATTTATTAAGGAATCAATATATGTGAACTTCGAAAAGATAAAAATTAAAAATAAATTTTATAGAGAAAAATGGTAGGTAATAAGAATTGGGTAATATTAGAACTATTTAAATGTAAACTTGTGATCATTTTTTTCTTTTTTATTTGAGATTTTCTTAGTATAATTTATATATATTTATGTAAACCTGAAATCTAATCATTCTTTTATGCTTATTTGTAATTTTTTAAATTATATTCTTAGTATAATTTTTCGACAATATATAACTCGGATTGCTATTAATAGTTAGTATTCATGACTACATAGTTAGCCAACACTATTATAAATCATTATTCACAATTGCTATAACTTGTCCTCGTCATGACCCAATCATCACATATTTTTATTATTTTTTTGTACAATATTAGATTAANTTCTTTTTTATTTGAGATTTTCTTAGTATAATTTATATATATTTATGTAAACTTGAAATCTAATTATTCTTTTATGCTTATTTGTAATTTTTTAAATTATATTCTTAGTATAATTTTTCGACAATGTATAACTCGAGTTGCTATTAATAGTTAGTATTCATGACTATATAGTTAGCCAACACTGTTATAAATCATTATTCACAATTGCTATAACTTGTCCTCGTCATGACCCAATCATCACATATTTTTATTATTTTTTTGTACAATATTAGATTAATTTAATATTTGTATTAATAACTTTTTAATAATTAAATTTTAAATAAAGAAAAGTTTAACAATCTTAATTAGTTAAATTTCATACTTAGTATTATTATTATTATTATTATTATTATTATTATCATTATACTTTNATTATTATTATTATTATTATTATTATTATTATTATTATTATTATACTTTGATTTAGATATCCAATTATTTTTGGGACAACTTATATTGAGAAAAAATGTAAAACTTAAAAATAACATAAAAGAGAACAAAAGAGAGAATTAACTATGAAAAAAAGATTAAAGCACNTATATTGGGAAAAAATGTAAAACTTAAAAATAACATAAAAGAGAACAAAAGAGAGAATTAACTATGAAAAAAAGATTCAAGAAAATGACACATACAAAATTTCTATTTCTTTAATTTTGTTTGGCATAAACACAAAATATTAAAAAGTATATTTCACATTTTAAATAAATATCATATTTAATATAATAAATTCCTAAGAACAAAAAGTCACAGTAATTAAGAGGATTAATAATATGACTTTAAACTTTTGTAACATAATAAGAGTAATATTTGTACATTATTACACTAATAAACAACATAAATTATAGAAAATGAAAAGATCTTAAATTGTTATGTTTTTTGTTACTTTTTTTAAAGAAAATAAAAAATAGGAAAATCAAGTACTTTAAAAGATTTAAAATTCCTAAGTGGTGAAAATTTATATATGAATGTATGAACCTAAATTAAATGTGAAAAATTAGAACTTGAAATATTTGAATTTGATTAATAAATTGGGAAGACTTTATACATTCCATTTAGTGGTTTTTTTACTTATTTTAAATTATAATGAATTTCATTCATAAATGAAATTTTGTTAAAATGATGTTAATTAAAAGAGAGCATAATGCTTACTTTAAAACTCTCGAAAAATAATAAATATGAAAATATAAAGACTTATTCATAAATAACTTGAAATCTTCTAAGAAAAACAACAAAAATGAAATTTTTAGGAATTGCAATTTTACATATTAATAAATAATTTATTTTTAATAAAATCATGTGTATTTTCAAAATTATAAATTAACTTTACATTCTTATGTTCTATCATTTTTGTTAATTAAAATTGTTTCATCGGACTATGAAAGTATATGTACGTATTTCTTTAAGTAGCATATCGATATTCATTTACTCATTTTCTACTTCTATTTTATGTTTTAAAATATTATAAGCCACAAACACAATAAACTAATATTATTAATAAAAAAGTGAGAGATGAATTTACCTAAACAAATAATTATTTTTGAAGAGTGTTATCATTATAATATAGTTAAATTATCTAAGAATCATATAGAGGTCTAAGGAGAATAAATTAGATATTTTTCTTTAAAAAACTCAGGATTTCTATCTTCATGAACATAAACAAATAATATTAAATGTATGATTCAACAAAGAAAGAGTTGTAATTATATTAGACATATCAAATTATTTTTCCTTGTAAACTCAAGTTATGCAAGAATGTCTAACCATTTTCATTATAGATATATCTCCTATAATCGGCAAATCTAATTAAATAAGTTAAAAAGTTATCTACCAAAAAAAGAAAAAGATAAAGAGTATGGAGAAAATTACATTTAAACACATATAATCATTTTTTACAAAACATAAATAATTCAAAAGGAAATAATATAATAGAAACATTACTTCTTAAGGACCTGAAAAAATAAAGAATAATCCATTAATCTCCATCTCTGGATATTTTCATTTCATCCTACATACAAGAGTCAAAGAAAAATAAAAACAAATAAATTATTAGTCCTAAAATGAATCTCAAAGTTAACAAAATAAAATATTATATCTCATAAAGAATAAGGGAAAATTACATTTAATCATAAATTCTCCTACATAATCATTTTTGACAAATAGTCAATATATATATCTCAAAATCCATTAATCTTCATCGCTTGATGTTAGCATTTCATCCTATGTACAAGAGTCAAGAAAAATAATAACAAATACATAATTAGTCATAAAATAAATTTCAAAGATAATAAAATAAAATAATTTATCTAGAAGAAATAAAAATATGATGACATATTAGCCTTACTTGCTAATTAAAAGTAATATATGAAATAATATTTAAAAAAATAAAGCACCTCAAAGCTTACAAATATTGTTACATTTCTTCCACTAATTCTCTACCCAAAGATAACTACATAATAACACACAATTTTAGTGTGATTTTATAGAGTTAATGTAACATTTCACATTAAATAATTAGAAGTTATGAATATGAAAGGTTTAAGAGGTTATGAATATGAAAGGTTTGAGGGTTATGAATATTATTTATACTAATTTAATAATAGAATTTATATAATTAAAGAGGTATAAGTTTATAAGAAAAAAATAATTGAAAAAATAAGAAAAAATGTCAAATAAAAAAAGAAAAATAAGAAAAAATGAATTGAGGTCATAGAGAGGTGCCACATCACCTCCTCTATGATCCTCATTTATATATATATATATAGATTAAAGTTGATCAAAAGAATTAATTATACATTATTGCACCATATTATATTAGCCTTAATGGTATTTTATTTATTAAGAATATTTGAAACAATTATTTGATTTATTATGACAATGAATTAATTGCCTTTAGATCATTTATCAAATTGATTGTGCACATATTTTAAAGGAATATTTGGTAATTAAGTCAATAGCCTTTATTTTAATCACTAGTCAGTGAATGTCATTTTGAGCAAAGATTTTGAGCTCTCAAATTTTTTATCTCTATAAATAGTTAATTTGTGATTTTAGATAAGACAACTAAAAAGGAATAACAAGTAAAACATGTTTTCTTATTTTGTATTTGCTGGTCTTTTGAGCATTTTAATATATATTTTTTATTAAATTGTTTCATATTATTATGTTAAAGGCTATATGAAATTGAGGTTATGACCGTTGTAGTGCATTGCATTTGTGCATTTGTCCCTATTACTGAATGATCACTTAATGACCATATGCATAATGCACTTTACTTTCTGATAAATATTGCAATGGTCAAAATGTAACATTTGAAAGTTGGTGTATTTGTTATTCTTTACCCTTATTTCATTCTTTACTTCTCCGTTATCCTTGTAACCTATGTAACTCCAAAGATCATTATTTTTATCATTTATTACACCATTATCTTTCTACTCATTGCTGGAAAGACTTCTTATAGTATAAATAGTTGTGGTCGTCATTTGATTTGGTATACACAATACACAAGAAAAAAACATATAGTGAAAGTGTTTAGTCTAAAAGAGAGTTCTTATTAGTTGAAGGGAGATGTTCTTTTTTGTGGAGCTTTGGACTCAACTCTTGTCCAGAGTTGTTGAGTTATAATTTGTGAAGGTTGTTGTATCCTGGAGGGGACAAGTCAAAGAGGAGTACTGCTGAACCGGTAAAAACATTTGCTGCAGTGGGCTTGAATCTCCTTAAAGAGAGCGAGATATCCGCGCTTCAGCCTTAAAGAGATTTATTTTCTTCATTTTTTTATTTTCAATTGCAATCTTTTTTTTTTTGTTATCTAGTAAGTTTTTTCACTAACAATTTTAAGGAGATTCAAGATGGCTATAATTGAAAAAACCGCGGATGTCAAGATGGGAGATCTTAACAAGCCATTTCGGTTCAATAGTAATTATTTCAAGGGATCGAAGGGTAAAGTACTTTTCTACTTAAGTTTTTTTAATGTTTCTTATGTATTAACCGAGAAGAATCCAAATAAAGAAGACATCACAACTATGAATGATGATGAAACTATTTCTCATCTAGAGAAAGTGGGAAAGTACGATGGTGATTCCTATCAATGTCGGTATTATCTTCTTAATTGTCTATCTGATAATTTTTATGATTATTATGATAGAACTTACTTTAGTGCAAAGAAAATTTGAAAGGATTGCAGAGTAAGTATGATGCCAAAGAGGTTGGGGCGAAAAAATATGCAGCTAGTAGATTTTTTCGTTTTCAAATGGTGGACAACAAATCTGTGGTAGATCATGCTCAAGACTTCATCATGATTGTTGGAGAGCTTAGGTCCGAAGAGGTTAAAATTGGAGATAACTTTATTGTTTGTGGCATAGTGGATAAACTTCCACCTTCTTGGAAGGAATTTCAAAAACTATGCGCCACAAACAAAAGGAAACCTCTTTTGAAACTTTGATAATGAAAATCTGCATGGAAGAAGAAGCAAGGGGCCAAGATGCACTTTTACAAACAGAAGAGAACAACATCACATCGAAGGTAAATTTAATTACTTCAAATAATGCTACTCCTGAAATTCACAAAAATACTTCTTTAAAATCTGAGAAGAAAAAATTCAAGAAATATAATGGTAGACCTCCCAAGAAAAATAATGGTGAAAATCATCAAGCACAAAATGAACAAGCTCAAGAAAAGAGACCATGTTTTGTTTGTGGCAAGAGTGGGAATATTGCTTGATTTTGCAGATTTCAGAAACGTGGTCCTAACCCTCATGCAAACGTTACCGAAGAACCTTTTGTGGCGGTGATTACCGACATAAACATGGTTGAGAATGTTGATGGATAATGGGCTGATTCTTGTGCAAACCGTCATGTCTGTCATGACAAAGACTTATTTAAAAAAATATACTCATTTTGAGGAGCCCAAAACCATCATGCTTGGTGATTCTCACGCTACTCAAATGCTTGGAAAGGAGATGTTAAATTGTGTTTTACTTTGTAAAAGATATTAACATTGAAAGATGTACTTTATACCCTTTCTATGAGAAAAAAATTTGATGTCTAGTTTTCTTCTTAATAAAGCAGGCTTTAAACAGATTATTGAATCTGATCAATATGTAATAGTGAAGAAAGATATTTTTGTGGGGAAGGGGTAAGCATGTGATGGAATTTTCAAGTTGAATGTTGAAATGAATAAAACTTCTACTTATGTTTATATGCTTTCTTCTGCTAATTTTTGGCATGCTCGTTTGTGTCATATTAATGATCGTTATGTTGGAATCATGAGTAGTATAGGATTAATACCAATGGTTAAAAAGAATTTTGAAAAGTGTGAGGCTTTTAGTAAAGCCAAGATCACTAAAATGCCTCTTTTTTAAGTTGAAAGAAAAACTGATTTGTTAGAATTAGTTCATACTGATATTTGTGAACTTGGTGGAATTCTAACTCGTGGAGGTAATAGATATTTTATCACTTTCATTAATGATTTTTCTAAGTTTACATATGTTTACTTGATGAGAAATAAAAGTGATGCTTTTGAAAATTTTAAAACTTATCTCCATGAAGTTGAAAATAAGTTTGGAAGAAAAATAAAAAAAATAGAAGTGATAGAGGTCGTGAATATGAATCAAATGAGTTTAATTCTTTTATTAGATCATTGGGAATAATTCATGAAACTAATCCTCCTTACTCTCCTTCATCTAATGGAGTAGCAGAAAGAAAAAACAGAACTTTGGTTGAATGGACAAATGACATGCTTTGCTTGTTATGTGTTGAATCGTGTGCCTCAAAAAAAGTCAAAACTGACACCTTTTGAATTGTGGAAAAGTTACAATCAAAGTTTTGGATATCTTAGAGTTTGGGGTTGTCTAGCCTTTATGAGGCTAATGGATCCCAAGATTACAAAGTTGGGTAAGAAAGTTACTACTTGTGCTTTTGTTGGTTATGCTTCAAATAGTACAACCTATAGATTTTTTAATCTTGAAGATAACATTGTGATAGAATCAGGTGATGCTATTTTTCATAAAAATAAATTTCCTTTTGATACTAAAAATAGTAGGGGTCAAAGAATTAAATAAAATATTTTGTCACTACCTAGTTATTCAACTTCTACTTTGAAAAATACAGAAGATAATGATTTTGAGTTAAGAAGAAGTAAAAGTGCTAGAGTAGAAAAAGATTTTGGTCCAGATTTTTATGTGTTTAATGTTGAAGATGACCCTCTAACTTTGAAAGAAGCATTATCTTCACATGATTTTATTTTTTGGAAAGAGGCTGTAAATGATGAAATAGAATCTCTAATTTCTGATAAAACTTGGAAGTTAGTTGATTTACCACCGGGTTGTAAAACAATTGGTTGTAAATGGGTCTTACGGAAAAAGTTGAAACCGGATGGATCTATTGATAAATATAAGGCTAGACTAGTTGCATAAGGTTTTAAACAACTAGAAGGCCTAGAATTTTTTGATACTTTTTCTCCGGTAACAAGAATTACATCCATTAGACTTTTAGTTGCTATGGCTGCAATTTTTTATTTGCTCATCAAATGGATGTAAAAACTGTTTTTCTAAATGGAGACCTAAATGAAGAAATTTATATGGACCAACCCGAGTGGTTTGTTGAAGCAGGCCAAGAAAGCAAAATATGTAAACTTACTAAATCCCTATATGGCTTGAGACAGGATCCAAAGCAATGGCATGAAAAGTTCGACTCTTGCATGATTGAAAGTGATTTTAAAACAAATGAGTGTGATAAGTGCATATATCATAAGTCTTGGAATAATTTACATGTGATCATTTGCCCATATGTTGATGATTTGTTGATCTTTGGCTCTAACATGAATGTTATTGATGAAGCTAAAAATGTTCTAAGAAGCCATTTTGATATGAAAGATCTTCGTAAGACAAATTTTATTTTTGGAATAAATACAAGAACATGTGAGGGGATTTTCTTTGACCAGTCACATTATGTTGAGAAGATTTTAAAAAAATATAACTTTAGTGATTGCAAGCATGTTGCTACTCCTTTTGATTCAAGTGTTCACTTATTTCCTGTTGAAAGTGAAAATGATGCAATAAATCAAAAGGAATATGTTAGTATAATAAAAAGGTTGAGATATGTGACTGATTGCAGTAGGCCTGATATTGTATATGTAGTAGGAGTACTTGGCAGGTTTACAAGAAAGACAAGTAATTAACATTATTGGCATGTATAACAAGAATTATGATATATTTAATTGGAACAAAAAATTGTGTTTTGTTCTGTAAAAAATATTCAGCTGTACTTGAAAGCTTTTGTGATGCAGATTGGAACACTTTGTCAACTAATTCTTGTTCTACCATTGGTTATGTCTTTACTTTAGGTGGTTGTGCTGTTTGTTGGAGATCAAAAAAGCAAACTATAATTGCTAACTCTACCATGGAGGCTGAACTAATTGCTTTAGCTTCAGCTATTGAGGAAGCGAATTGGTTAAGAGATTTGTTGTTTCAAATTCTTTATTTTGAAAAACCAATTCCTCTTATTTCATTCATTGTGATAGCACCGCTGCAATTGGTAGAGTTCAAAAACATTATTACAACGGTAAATCCAGACCTATAAGGAGGAAACATAGTAATGTAAGATCGTATTTGACAAATGGTACCATTATTGTTGATTATGTCAAATCTTGTGATAATCTTGCAAAACCTCTTACGAAGGTCTTAACAAGAGAAAAGGTATGGAGCACATCGAGGGGGTTGGGATTGAAGCCTACGAATTCTTGAGTCCTGTATGAGGAAACCCAACCTGGGGACTAGAGATCCTATAACCAAGTTCAAAGGTAAAAACTAATACTTGTTCTGAAAATGCACTATCTTTTTATTCCCTCCCTATGATGTGGGTGCATTATTACCTATAGTTATGTGAAGGTTGAGTTGATAAAACTCTTAATGAATATCTGTAGCCCGTATGGGTGGAGTGTTAAACTTACAGGAGCTCTCCTGACAGATGTCACCTATGTGATGTGTGGAAGTAGGTCGCTTTCTATGAGAATTGGCTTATTCTCAAATGCACTCACGAAATCGGGATAGCAAATGGCCATAACGCGCTGGCTTTAAAACTCATGTCAACACCTTGATTATTATGTGTGAGAAGTGATATTTTATTTTCCTTAAGTATTCATAGTTCAAGTCTGAGACCACTACGACTCTGGAGTAAAACTTATTGTTTCACTAAGTGCAGGTTTAATGCAGAGCACACCTTCATTATGCATAGTAGTCTTCCTTCAACTAATATGCTCTCTTGTTTAATATTAAAATGAGCGGGGGATTGTTGGTCTTTTGAGAATGTTAATATTTATTTATTATTAAATTGTTTCATATTATTAAGTTAAAGGCTATATGAAATTGAGGTTATGACCGTTGCATTGCATTGCATTTGTGCATTTGTCCCTATTACTGAATGTTCACGTAATGACCATATGCACAATGCACTTTACTTTCTGAGAAATGTTGCAATGGTCAAAATGTAACATTTGCACGTTGGTGCATTTGTTATTCTTTACCTTTATTTCATTCTTTCCTCCTCCATTATCATTGTAACCTATGTAACTTCAAAGACCATTATCTTTATCATTTACTCCACCATTATCTTCCTATTCATTGCTAGGAAGACTTCTTGTAGTATAAATAGTGGTGGTCTTCATTTGATTTGGTACACACAATACACAAGAGAAAAAACATAGAGTGAAAGTGTTAGTCTAAAAGAGAGTTCTTATTAGTTGAAGGGAGGTGTTCTTTTTTGTGGAGCTTTGGACTCAACTCTTGTCTAGAGTTGTTGAGTTATAATTTGTGAAGGTTGTTGTATCCAGGAGGGGACAAGTCAAAGAGGACTACTGCTGGACCGGTAAAAACATTTGCTGCAGTGGACTTGAATCTCCTTAAAGAGAGCGAGATATCCGCGCCTCAGCCTTAAAGAGATTTATTTCTTCATTTTTTATTTTCAATTGTAATGTTGTAAGTTTTTGTTATCTAGTAAGTTTTTTCACTAACAGTATTGCTAAATTTTCATTAAGTAAAATATTTTTAAAACTCTGGCTCCTAGTTTTAATACTAGAAGATATTGTTGAATCCTGTGAAATACTCCTTAACTAGTCAAATATACTAAAGGGGAGTGCCATAAGCAGACCTCAAATTAAACGAGGAGATTTTCGTGATTTTCAATATCTTCCAACATAATTTATCTGTTTTTACATATTTGTTTTCTAATTTACGAATTTGAATTCCCAATATTTTATTGTTATACTGTAGATTCAATTCCCGCTGCATGAGAAAAGTAAGGTTCTTATTACAATCTTCTATTGGAAAATATTTTGATATCGCATAATTGACATGGGGTGAGATTCCGTAATTAGTCAGGTAACAAATCATTGATAAGTTTAAGAAATTTATGAATTTATTATTTCAATTTAAGCACTATATGCAGTGTGATTTGGTCCTGATGTGAGATCTTCTGAAAATAATTATAGGGAAAGTGCATTGTTTCCCGTCATGATAAGAAAATCACAACTAACTTTGAGAAATGAGTAAGTCATAGAATATCAATTTCGTTTATAAATATTGCTTAAAAGGTAGGATTCTTAAGTGGTGTAATCCAAGTATTTGCGAATATCTTTGCCAACAGTGAAGTAATCAAAAGTTATTTTTCTAAGTAGAAGAACCAAAAAAAGAAACAAAACTTGAGAATTTATGAGAGGAGGATCCTAGCAAACATGATATGTTTTCAATATAGTGAGACAATCAAATTTATATATATCAAAGTGGAGTTCAAATTTTGACTCTAATGGTTGTTTACTAATTTTAACGAGTTTCTTATAAATCAGGGCAATATAGTATAATTTTGTTAGATTAAAGAACTACTCAAGGGGGTTTGTACTGTAGCACATCAAAGTCATAGTTCAATTTGACCTTTAAGTACGATTTAGTCTCTACCTTCATTAGTGATTTTAGTTTTGTCGAGATGAGAATATTATGATGAACCTATGCTCAGGTAATTGAATAGGACAATTGTTAATAATATATAAATTAAATATGATAGTTGATTTATATTTTTTTTTGCTTTAGTCGAGAAGGGGAAAGCTAGAAACATAATTTTTGCTTCAATTTTGATATTTTCACCTTTTTATTGAGAAACAATAATTATATTCTAAATTTAATATATTGAGATATAATTATTAGTAATTTGAATATTTAATGGTGATATTGGGGTAATGTTTCCAACCTTTATGAAAATGGTATGGAAGGAATATTGAGACTTGTCCTTAAAAAAATTTCCCAACCGTGTTTATGTAATTCATCAATATACCAACAAAAATAAAATATCTGCTATGAACAATAACAACACGAAAATGACTTCCTGTGCAGAAACATCTAGATATCATAATCTATCTAAAAATCTAGTGAAGAACTATCTTATTCAAATAAAATAAAAAAGTCTAGAAACATAACAAAGAATACCTAAAAGAAAAAAACCAAAAGACTAAAGGCTCCACTGCGATTAGTGTACGTTGCTCACCAACATTGGAAATATTGAGTGTGTCAAACTAGGACAAAAAGGGATCAGTGTGGTTCTTGAACTTGTATCATATATTACTAAAAGTGGGAAGCTCCAAAGTGCAAAGTTGGATTACCATTTACCCTACATTCAATCATAATACTATAAAATATTTAATTTATTAAATATAAAGTATTTAATGATATTATGTTATACTAAATACTAAAAGTGAGAAGGTGTATTAATATAATTCATTCCTTTAGAAAACAATGCATTAATTTTCTCAGTTACTCTCAAAAGGTTAAGAATTTGAAAGGTTACTTTGTATGGTTCAATAATATGGACTAGATTCAAATGCAGGCATAGTGTATTCTTTCAAAATCTATGCATTGATTTCCTTAATTAATTTTGAAAAAATGGATAAGTAATTTGAAAAGTTACCTTTAATGTATAATTATATATCAGATTCATATGCTGCAGTATAAAATGAATTTGAGCAGTCATTTACTAAAGTTATTTAGAAGCTAACGTATATGCAATGAAGTCATAGAGATTTGTAAAAGTTACCTGGCACAATAATTTTATGGGCTACACAAAGATCCTGATCAGAAAATGAATTTATTCACTTGTATTTATTGTTATTACAAAGCACAATCTTATCGAAAATGATATGAGATGAAGTTGAAAGGATCATTCTTGACCCATTTGTTTTATCGGGGGAATCAGGTAAGGCCGAGAGGGTTCATTCAAACCCTCTTCGACGGAAAATTACACTAATTATACATATGGTTTAAATAGTTTTTTATGTATATATAGTAGATGTTGAACTTTTGTGTGTTTAGTTCTTTATATTTTGAATCCCTTTTAGTGTAAATCTTAGTTCTGTCGCTGTTTTATTGAATATGTTTTTCTCACTGTTGATTCTATTATTAATGTCTTAAAATCATATTTTGTGTTCAATTTTGTACTAAATGACTCATGGTTCATGTTGACTATTTGTTGCAATTTAATGATTTTTTACACAAATTTATGCTCAATATTGGAAGTGTTGGAAACCATAACAATGAATCAGCCCTTGGTTGGATACAAGTGCAACACACTTACCCAGAGACTAGTATATAAAAATATACAAACAACAAGGGTGAGAATAAAGCTTAACCATATCCATGTTCCTCATCTTTTACAACTTATGATTACTCCAATATCGGCATATATCTTTCCAAATATTTGGCTTACAACACTTGAGAATTCTACTTTTTATGAGATCATTCTAAAATAAGTTTGATATTCTATGACATACTCTTTTCTCAAAGTTAATTGTGATCTTCTTATAATGAAAGGGGAGGCATACACACTTTCCTATATTTTTTTAAGAATATTTTACATCAGGAATGAATCACAATACATATAGTTTAAATTTAAATAATAAATTCATATAAACATATATATAAACACACACACACACATATATATATATATATATATATATATATATATTAAAATCATTAAAGATGTGTCTCATGAATGATTGTGAAATCTCGCCCCATGTCAAGTATGCAACATAAAATAACTTTTCACTAGTAGAATTAATGACCTTTGCAGTCTCTTGACTTGGACTAGACCTGCAATGTAACAATTAAAATTTTAGGAGGTCAAATTCATGAATTAGACAAAAACACTATTGTGGTGAGCCACTGGTAATCATCCATTCGTCTAGGCACTAGAGGATCCTAACCATGTAAAGTTGGGTTAGAGTTTTTGGCCAAAAACATTCTTCAACTATACCCCAAACATAAACTACATCAATAAAATATCATTTTTAGCAGTAAAAAATCCTTTAACTATACCCCAAATTTAAACTACATCCTTAAAGTATTATTTTTAGCAGAAAACATCCTTTAAGTATTTGTAAGTGAACAACTTTCATCCTTCTGTTAGATATTGTTAAAAAATTAAGGATCTTATGAAAAAATGGGTAGTTAACATGACTATCAACAAAAGTTATTCTGAAAAATTTCATTACTTTCTACAAGAAGTTATTTAAAAATAAATCTTAGACACTGTTGCTCATGGAAACTAAAAATGATTGGAAGGTCTGAGTGCACATGATTTGCCATTTTCATAAAGAAAAGAAGTTGGAGATTAATTATTTTTACCTTTTTCTTAACTAATTAAATGAATAGATTTTTGGGTCAATCTAATATCAAAGTGACAACATATTGATTATGCCTCGTATTTGAATTCATTCTACATTATTAGAAGTGGAAGTCTCCAACAAATGTCGCTTCTAGCATATTCAATTGAGAAGAAACATATTTAAATAATAATATTTTTAATTAAAATTACATGAAAAATGAATGAAAAAAGGGTAATTTAAAAGATTTTGCATATTTCTTAACTCAATTTCGAAAAGTTCAGGATCATATTCTTGGCATATTTAAGAATAATAATTAGGAAGGGACAACTAAATTTTTTGGGATATATCGATTAGTATTCTGATAAATTCAAATAGAAAGATGAAAATTGTTTACTTTAAAAACTTGAAAGATGTTTTCTGCTAAAAATGATACTTTAAGGATGTAGTTTAAGTTTGAAGTATAATTAAAGGATGTTTTCTGCTAAAAATGATACGTTAAGGATGTAATTTAAGTTTGGGTTATAATTGAAGGATGTTTTTGGCCAAAAACTCAGTTGGGTTACATTGTAGGGTCATTGAGGTATATCCCTATATTGCAGTGCAGTTGTAATGACACAATCCGTCATTATCAAGGTCATCACGTACAAAGCTTAAAAACTCTGGAAATTTGGTGAAAGAATTTTAAAATTTGAGCACAAGATGAATTTTGCTCGTTTTGAAGTTAATTGGAATGACATCAACCTACTAACCTACCATAGTGGGAGGTTTCCAACTTTTGTGGTACCTCTATAGCGCCTTCTCTACCACAATAGAGGGATGAAGGGAATTCAACAACCTAGTTATAGAAAATTATTATTTTCTTCTAAATTTTGAAAGAAGCACAAGAGTGATGACCTAAAACCCTCCAAAGTCAGTTGGGGCATGGAAGAAATGGAGTGTCGATTTCAAAGCCCAAGGAATTTTGGTGCTCATTCATCACGGGTTTCTATCACAGAATCAAAGCTCTTGTGCTAGGTTCATCAGTAGATGTGTCGCACCCAGATAGGCTAGATTTTCTATAAATTAGGAAAGTAGACCTATTTGTACCACATTATTTATCGTAGATTTACGGATATTGCATGTATAGTCCTTCGGGCATGGAGTCTGAATAGTTAAAGGTTGTTCATATTGCTCTTAAGGTTGGGAAAAGAGAATGTCTCAAGAGAGTTCCTTTAGTTCTTGATTTTTAACATTGAGTTTTGTTGCTAAGGTTATTGGTACGGTAAGGTGTTACGAAAATGTTGGGTTATAACCATTTCACTTGTGGTAATAAGGGGGACAATTTATACTTATAATGGGTTTAGTATAAGGCCATTTATATTGAGGTGATTGGTGTTTTCTAATATGTGTGTGGGCCTGTGTACTGCTTTAGGTTATCACTTGTAATTCATATAGGGGAAATCAAAGGGAAGGATATGTATTGACATTGTCTGGGTAATCTCATACAATGAACCTTTTTACTTTAATTGTAAGTTTCAAAGTGTTATTGTTCATTGTGAAGGTGTTATGCATGAGTATTTGTGATTGTGATATGCCCGGTTACTATGCAAGTATAGGAATACTACCAGTTGGCTACGAATGCCACAATGGTATTAATACGAACGGATGGCTCGATACTTCATTTGGTATAAATACTAACATTGGTTGACTTAGGTATTGCACTGGTATACTAATTGTTTGTGTGTGGGGTCTCATAATCGGGTTGCTTATTGTTCTATATTTGTCACATGTTGGTCTATGGATGGCAAAATTTTTGTTTGAGTGTTGGGATATGGTTCCTGTAGGTTTGCATGTTAAACATTACGATAATGTTTTAGGGATCATTAGTTGTCCGGGTTACTTGAATGGTGTGACAAACTATGTATGGATTTTATATGATCATGTGGGACATGTTATCTTGTGAATGGTAACTCCCAATAGGGATTAAGAGCCCAATATTATGTTACAGTTGTGATTATAATGGTTTGTTATATTTTTTATCAAAGTGGTGGTTATTAAGTTAGGCATATGACCAAGAGATCTGGTACGTAGTTAAATTGTTGGGATTGCTTATGGTTGTCTAGTGTTTTGAACCTATATGATAATGGGGTCGTGGGTCAATATGGATAAGTTGATCTAAGGAGCCTATTTCAGATACTGTTCCGAAAGGACTAGGGTGTGAGCATGAAAACTTGAACCAATGACTATTCTTCACTGCTATGCACTACACATGTGTTTACTCCGTCATTGAAAACCTTCTCTTTTCGGCGTATGTCACATTATTCTGCACAGAGCATTCAACAGGAAAAAATCTTGAATCTGAGTGCAATAACTATCATGATTTTGTTCATCTGTACATTCATACGGAATTTATTTGATACAATGTTGTAGAGATTCCATGGTTCTCTTCTATATTCTTTCTTGCATGAGGGATATATTGTTATTGTTCTTAAAATGACTCTTTTGTTGTTTGATGGATATGCATAATTAAGTCTGCGTTCACTTGTGATTCACTGCTACGAATATCTTCCTTAATTTCTAACACATCCATGTTGTGAATGTCGCAATCAATAAGACCTTGCAGAAAAAATGGCCAAATTTGTAACGATTTTACTTCTCCAATATAATTCTAAATAACATGCTACGTCCTCTGCAACCTCATTGATCATTATTGGATGTATATTGTTGTTTTACTTTACCCACACGAAATATATGTCACATGTTTGTCTCACTTTAGTTGGTATTTAACTATGGTATTTTGCCTAGAAAGTCAAAGTGGAAATACGTCTTTTCATGCTTGTTAGTGATCATTTTAATGTTAGTTTTATTTTAAAATAGTTCATTTTCTTTAATCACATAATGTTGCCACATTGACTCACTGGTCATATGCCAACATCACTGGTATTCGTTGTAAACGTTTCAGTGAACGTTGGAGTCGCGAAAAAACTGGCAGCTCTTTCATCAGCCATTGATGAAATTAGTTACCCCTAATTATCTCATTCATTATTCCTCCATTTATTTTTGTAACCTATGTCATTCCTAAGTCCACTAATCTTCTGTATACCACCCCTTATCTTTCTAACGTTTAGGAAGACTTCTTCTACTATATATAATGGTACTCTTCATTTGGTTTGATACACAAGAGAAATATAGAAAGAAAAAAAGTTTGTAAAAAAAAGAGAGTTCTTATTAGTTAAAGGGATGTGTTCTTTTTGTGGAGCTTTGGACTCAAATCTTCTCAAGAATTGTTGAGTTATACTTTGTGTTCAGGCTGTTGTATCATGGAAGGGAAAAGTCAAGAGGGACTACTACTGGACCGGTGAAAAACATTTGTTGCAGTGGGATTGAATATCCTTAAAGAGAGCAAGATATTCAAGCCTCCACCGGAAGACATTTTATTTCTTCATTTTTCAGTTGTAATCTTGCAATTTTAATATCTTGTAATGTTTCACTAATAATCTTAAGGAGATTCATAATGGCTACAATTTAAAAAACCACGAATGTTAAGATGGAAGACCTTATCAAGCCATTTCGGTTCAATGGTAACCATTTGAAGAGATGTAAGCGTAAGGTACTTTTCTACTTAAGTCTTCTCAATATTTTTTATGTGTTAACTGAGAAGAATCCTATAATGAAGACATCACCTATATGAAATATGATGAAACTATTTCTCAGCTAGAGAAAGTGGAAAAGTACGATGGTAATTCCTATAGGTGTTGGCATTATATTCTTAATTGTCAATGTGATAATTTTTATGATTATTATGATAAAATTAACTGTAGTGCCAAGAAAATTTGGAAAGCATTCCAGAGTAAGTATGATAATGAAGAGGCTGGAGCGAAAAAATATGCAAGTAGTACTTTTTTTTTTGTTTTCAAATGGTGAAAAATAAATCAGTGGTAGATAAATCTCAAGACTTTATAATGGTTGTTGGAGAACTCAAGTCTGAGGAGGTCAAATTGAAGATAACCTTATGGTTTATGGCATAGTAGATAAACTTTCACGTTCCTGAAAGGAATTTCAAAAAATGTGTTATAGACAAAAGAAAATCTCTCTTGAGACATTCATAATGAAAATCCGTATGGAATTAGAGGCAAGAGGTCAAGTTGAATTTTTACAAACTGAAGAGAGAAATATCACAATGAAGGTATATTTAATTACTTCAAATAATGCTACTCCGGAATCTCACAAAAATACTTCTTTAAAGCCTTAGAAGAAAAAAATCAAGAAAAATAACTGTAGACCTCCCTAGAAAAAAAAGGTGAAAATAACCAAGAACAACATAAACAAATTTGAGATAAGGGACCATGCTTGATTTGTGGAGGGAGTGGGTATATTACTCGAGATTTTGAATTCCGAAAACATGGTCCTAAGCCTCACGCAAACGTTACCGAAGAACCTTTTGTGGCAGTGATTACCGACATAAATATGGTTGAGACTGTTGATGGATGGTGGGTTGATATTGGTGCAAATCATCATGTCACTTATGACAAAGACTAGTTTAAAAAAAAAATTCATTTTGAGGAGCCCATAACCATCATTCTTGGGATTCACACACAACTCAAGTGCTTGGAATGGGAGATGTCGAATTGTGTTTTACTTCTGAAGAGTATTAACTTTGAAAGATGTACTTTATACTCCTTCCATAAGAAAAAAACTGATTTATGGTTTTCTTTTTAATAAGGCAGATTTTAAACTTATTACTGAATCTAATCACTACGCATTTGTAGAGAAGATTATTTTTGTGGGGAATGGGTATGCTTATTGATATACCTTGAGTTTACAATATTTTTAATATATTTCACGAAAGAGTTTTTTGTGTCTAGGGTAATATTTTATTGGTATTAATATGTTCTAATCTTGTTTGAAGGAAATAAATCCGGATGTAGGAGTTAGGAGAAAGCTGACGAGATGTTGCAGAAAAAGCCACATAAGGGCATGACCTACAAACCATAGGTCCATTCACGGGTCCGTAGGATAAGGGTGTAGATTGATGAGCAAGGCTTGAAGAGAAAATAAGGAAATTCTTGACTAAGTGTGGAACTAGGACAACGATCGACGAAATATAGGTCTGCCTATGGACAATACTGCACGTCCATAAAATAATTCAAATAAGGTGTTCCAGTACCCGATCATAAAGAACTAAATATGAGACTACGGAGGAAGATCAACAGACCGTGAATCGAGTCACGGTCTGTGCTGGTAAAGCCTTCATTTTTGACTGAAACATGGAGATTCAAGCTTCTAAAAATTGCGTTAAGTCCTAAACCACGGAAAGGACCTATGCACCATAGGTCAGAGATCTGTCTGCAGGTCAGTTCATCGATTACAACCACGTCCAGAAACTTTATTTCATTACTTAATTTCCTTTTTAATTAGGACTTCTTTTTCTATATATAAGTCATGTAAACCTCGCTTTTGGGGGTTAAACATCCAGTTCAAGTTTTTGTCTTGGGAGATTAATTTGTATCTTTAGCAATTCTTGAGTTCCTATATTTGTTTTGATGATTGTTACAATAAATTTCAATTGGAGATTCTGGGTTTCTTCTATTCAATACGTTAGTTCATGATTTCTTCATCTAAAAACATATATTGTGTTGTTGCTGCTATGGGTAACTAAATTCACAACTACGGTTGTGGGAACCATGAGTCATTAACAAAGTATGAATAGTAACTAAATAATTCTTTATTAGTGTGATTTCATGAATTGATAATTCTTTCGTTTAGAAGTATTTTTAGCGGTTGCAAACATAATAACTCACCTCATTGCTACTTCTGAGACCACGGAGGTAGTTAATGAGAAAATAATTATAAACATAGATTTAATTTGATACTATCTGATAGTCCAATGCTAATTGGTCTGAGGGTGAAAACTATGTCATAGATTGATCTGATGTCTAATAAGCAGTAAAGGTAAGAGTTAGTAATTTATATATACGTAGTCGAACCAATGTGCGGGGTGGAATTCTCTAGTTGTTGGACCAAGGAATTCGAGATACATAACATATGACTTTGCATGTAATACGCTATGAAGAAATTACTATTATTAGGATTACTGCGTTATGAGCTTATGAGGAAAACGTACACCCTAGTTATTTTGTCTCATTCACAACTAAAGTTTTAATTTTGTTCACTTGTTCTCTATACAATAGTCAATTATTTGTTACGCAAACCCTTTCCTCCATTTTAGTTGCTTGTTTTTGGAAGTAGTTGACTAAAGGAAAATATTCGGTAGTTAAGTTAAAGTCTAGACCATATTTTTCGTGGGATTGACCCCAACCGATAAGTTAGTTTCTTTACTTGAAATGATCGCTTATACTTCTTTACGGAGGTGTAATTTGAGTGTATCAAATTTTAGTGCCGTTTTCGTGGATTAAGTCGTAATTCAAGATTACCTTTGTCCACATACTATTGGCAGAGATCCATGAGAGGGCGTTCAGATCTACCAGTACTTTACCTTTTCCATGTATGATTTTCCATTTTTTCATGGATTTTGGAGTGCCTATCTGAAAACTTGTTAAGGGGATCAAAATTCTTAATGTTGGCCTTATTCAGGATGCTTCCAACATAGCGTCCTCATGACGTGGTCCATAGATTCAGGTGCCATCATTAGGAGGGGACTTAGTTGTTGATGTGGAGAAGATGCAAGGTGAAAAGTCTGCCCTTCCAGCCCACACCAATGACACCCCCCACTTCCCCATCTTAGGCCGTCATTCGAGCCGCTAGCTCATCCCGATCCAGCCCATCTTCATGAGTTGTTGTTGTGACCTTGGCTTAAGTTTTGAAATTGTAGGCTAAGATGGGAGCGTTAGATGCTACAATCTATTGCAGATTCCGAGGCTAAAATGGAGACCAGTATGAGGTCTAGGCTGTTCATAAGAGCATAGATGCCTTCAAGTTAAGAGTCCTTTAACGACCAGCCCTCACCACAGACTTATCCTTGTTTCATATTGAGTCACACAATCTACGGGTTGACCTTGATGCCATCCTTGCCCCACCCACAGATGTGCCAGATTTTGCACCTACTGTACCAACTGATGATACAGTTGAGTATCCATAAAATGTGGATAAACCATAGTCTATGTCCGCCCGTGCATCAGAAAAGAGGCACTGATCTAGACACACGTCTAATTCTACTGAAGCTGCAAAGGCAAAAAAGAGTGAGCGTCAGCAATATGAGCAGGAAAGGAAAGCCTCTATAGTGCATGAAGAGTTATGTAACAGAGGATTCATGAGAGTGTTGTTGGTTCCTTGAGTTTTGTGCTGACTTGGGAGGTAATTGTTATTATGAGAGATGATGAAGTCACTACTGATGGTGTTGATATGATAGATTGGAGCACTACTTGTGGTATTCCCCATGTAGTCACTACTGATGGTGTTGATATGATAGATTGGAGCACTACTTGTGGTATTCCCCATGTTAATCCAGCAGGCTTTGGCAAATTGGACCCATACGCTTGTTGATAGCTCTTTAGAACTTCGTGCCACACGTCTTCACCTGATTCTTTACTCTTACCTTTTGTGCATTGGGGAACATTGCACCATATTTTTTTGGGGGTGGGGTAAATGAATTGTGAGTTATAGGGTGAAGTATGAGGAACCCAACTCATATTCCTCTCTTGGGGTTTTCTTCGCTGTGTTCTTTTACCCCAAAAGACTGATTAAATTTCTTTCAACCGATATGTGTTAGGATTGTATGTGCAATAGCATGAGAAAGAATGGAGCATGATGGCATAGTTTGACTTAAAACTGATACTCGTAAAAAAAATTCTAATATCGTGAAATGTGCAAAAATTGTAGGCTAGAATGAGTTAAATGAGATGGCTCTTAACATGACACATTAATGAATCAACTAAACCTCATCACTTAGTCTAAGTTTGAACTGGGTAACTGATAATCGTATAATGTAATGATGTTCCAAGAAAGAGTGATATTAGTTGAACTTTTAGATAGGTTTGTGTCAGTCTATAACCTTTTTAGTTAATCTTGTTAAGATGATCTACGCTAGAGGCTACGAACTGATCATACATGTAACACCCCGTACCCAAAACAGACAAAAAATTAGTTTTTCAGAAAAACCTGCAGGTGATACCAACGGTGGCATCGACGGACCGTAGCCTGAACCACGGTGTGTCCTGCACAACCGTCGATGAGATCAGAAACTCCCAAAAGTTTCAGCCTAGAAAAATTTGTTAAGTCTTGGACGACGGACGGACTTACGGTCCGTAGGTCAAACGACGGTCCGTAGTCCATGACCGTCGATCAAGACTCCCTTCAACCACTCTCTGACAAGAGCTATTGATGACAATCATGGTTCGTAGTTGGACCTACGGTCCGTAGGTCTGACCGTAGGGGGAAAATTTGCAGCCAGTTAAGGGGAAATGCAGTTGGGTCAACTTAAAATGATCATAACTCTTAGCATAAAATGAATTAGGTCTCCCATGACCTACCCACAGATAGATAATTGAATTATCTTTCCATAGCCACCAACCTTGCTAAAATAAGACCTCCAAGTACAAAGTTATGCCCATTTTAGTAAAGGCCTGTCGAACAGGCCCTCACGACGGACCCAACGAAGGGGCGTCGGGCGCACGATGGACCGTCAGTCCTGGCCGTCGTGAGGCCCAACAGCAACCTTCCCAGGGGTCTTTTTGACTTTTCCACTCTGTTTAAACCCTAAGTTACATCGTTTTGACCCAAAATCATTAGATTTTACTCAGTTTAAGTCTAGAAACAAAATCAAAACATATCCAAGTCAAATCATTAAATCAAAACTTAGAAAATTTGAAGCAAGAGAAGAGAAAAAAAGCTCAAATACGCTAGTTTAAGAACGCCACAAGCTCCAGCAGTTCCAGCCCCGAAACTTAAGTATTTTTTCGTGGATATCATCACCAGGTATGTGGGATTTCACTAGTGGGTTCCTTTCACCCATTGGGTCCTTAGTTTAAGTTAGTTCTTGATTCTCTTATCATGATTAAAGATAGGGTTTCTAGAACTTTTGTATAACTTCATGAATTTATTAAATATATATTCCAAATCAGATTATCATGTTATTGCTCAGATTATCGCATGAATTTCAGAACCCTAGCTTTGTATTTCTTTCGTTCTTGAATTACACATGCTAGGTGATATATTTCAGACACTTCAAATATACATGCCTCAGTTATAAATGCATAATTACCATATTAGTTGTTGCATTCTCAGTCTGCATGTTCAGTTTCGAGCTATCCAGTATTTACAGAAATTCAGATATAATCAGTTAATTTACAAAATTCATTGGGAGTAGCATAATACCGAGTTGTACTAGGGTTTAGCATACCCAAATAGTCCAAGAACTTCTAGCCAAGTAAGTTTTAAGTCCCCTCTGTGGGCAATCAGTTTAGTGATCACGCCAGCATGTCTTTATACCTTTGGCTGGGTATATTGGGTCCTCTCGACGGGGCGTATACATCGGACTCCACATTTAGCTCATGTGGTTTTATGATCGGTTATTAGTAGCTCCCACAGTTCAGTCAGACTCTCTGCATTGACCATTTATCAGTATATTCAGTATTCAGTTTCAGCATGTTATAAACAAGTGATTGCATCCAGTTAGCTCAGAAATCAGCACATCACGTTCAGATTATTATACTTGTTTTTATGCTTGTTTAGTTATGGTTTATTTCAGCTTTACTCTATCCTACATGCTTAGTGACTTTTAAGTACTGACGCGTACGTGCTCTACATCTTCTCGTGATGTAGTTTTCAGGTTCTCAACATCCAGATCACGCATAGATCAATTTTTTGATCTCCAGTTCAGCAGATTCAGTGGTGAGTCATCATTCTCCGAGGACAATAATCATGAGTTTCATTTCAGTCTTTAGTCATTTAGTTTCAGTTTTTGCTAGATTTAGCTGGGGCTTGTCCCAGTATTTCTAGTCTAGTTTAGAGGCTATTTTTCGACATAGTTAGATTCATCTTAGTATTGAATTAATATTTCTTTTGTATTAAACTCATTGTTTTCAAATATCTCAGTTATAGAATATAGGTATTCCCATCTTTCATTTTAAGTATGATTTAGCTTCCGCAACTATTTATTATCCTTAGTATGCTCATGATCATGCCAGCAGGGTTAGCTTGGGATCACTTGTGGTCCTAGGTTTCGTGTCCGCGTCTCGGGGGTAGCTCAGGGCGTGACAATAGACCTTTGTTCCAATAAGTCCACTTATTTCCTAAAAGAATGCAACCAAATGAAATAAATGTTCCAGTTTATCCGAATTCTTTGATCCTAAAATAGGTTATTTCTTTCTATACCCTTAAGTCAACTTCCCTTGGTCTACTATTCTGGACCCTATCCCTCCTTGGACAGGTGCACCTTGAATTAGGCCAAAATCCTAAGTTGAGGGTGGGTAATGAAAAACTGACCTCAGTATTGGCCCTGATCCGATTAAACGTTGTGCGCTTCAACTAACGGAAAATCCATAAGTTGTGCGGGGCTATGAAAGAGAAATTTGAAAAAAATGGGTATAAAAAGAGTTGGGTGTTGAAAAAAGAAAGAGAAAAGTGAGAAAAGGATGTGAATTTATGCCAAAGGATAAAAATATGATGAATTAAAGTGTCGAAAAATAAATAAAAGAATAAAATGCAAAAAAAAGAAGAATGTGAAAAATAAAAAGGTTTAAAGTTGAAAGTCACATCCATGGTCGAAAAGAGCCAAGGGAAAGAAGGTAAATAGGTAGGATGTCAAAAATAGTTAAAATCCTAATTTAATGTTAAGGAGGCCAGAAGTCACTAAACAATTCCTAAATATACCATACCTGACCCTGAGCCTACATTACATGCGAAGAAAGTCCTATAGTGATCGTAGTGACTAGTTTGGAGAGTCTATGGAGTCAAAATAAGGGTAATCCTATGTTATTGAGAACTAACTATACTTGAAATTACTTCTAAGTGTGAGTGTTGAATGAATCATTGTAATCAAAATTATATTCATAAAGTGAAAAAGGGATTATGTTTGACGCAAGGGTACTAGTAATATTGTTGAAGAGTTTGTATCATAGTGATTGTACAGTAGTGTATGTTGTGGGTCTATTGGTAAACATTTCTCATATATTGATCCCCATGAGTTAGTTTGTTGAGTGATTTTCACTTGAAGAGAGATTCGGGATAGAAAGCAATGTGATCACTTGTGCTTGTGTAACACTCTGAAAGTCCAAGACTTTAGCAAGAACCTCATATGTTGATCAAAGGTTAGTAACACTTCCATAAGGCCTAAAATAAGGTTAATAAACTATTTAGGAATGTTTAGAGTCTATACGTCAAGAAACGACCAATATGTCTGCAAGCTAGTCTAATTTAACTAGTGAAATGTCCTTAGGTTTCGGATAGGTACAGAGGTGATGTATGGGGTCTAAAACTTGTAAAATAACATTAAATAGGCAAAAAATGTATATAGGGTGTAAACATCAAGGTACAAACCCACAAGAATCTCCCTAGAGATGCATGATGGAAACCCAAACTTGGCTTTGCAAGCTGCCAAAGCAGCAACGAAAATACGCATAGCAAAAAGAAGTCTATCGCGAACTTGGGTGGACTTTGGTCAAAACTCAAGTCTGTGTCGCAAACAGGTCGCGGACTCCACCTTCTCAATAAATAATTTGGAAAATCTTGCAGGAGAAGCTCCGCGTCACGAATTTGTTCCCCGACGAAAATCTGAAAATTGGAATTCAAGTTTGACTTCATTAAGGGTCAACTTAAGTGAGGTTTTTTTTAATATTTCTTTAGAGGCATATATATTTACTTAATATCAGTTTCTCACACATTTTACTCATTCAAATCAAACAAATCAAAACCCAAAAGCTCTCACCTCTCTCTACTTTCTCTCTTTATTCTACCTCCATTGAAGGAAGAACAAAGCTTGAAGAAGAAGACCAATTTCTCTAGGGTTTCACTTGAATTTCATGGATTAATCTTCATTTAGGTATGAGTTCTTCATTCCTTTGATTCCTTTCCCCAAGAAGTCTTCACAAAGTTGATTTCTAAATCACCTTAATCTAAGGGGTTATTGTATTTATGAGTTTTCTTCTAAACTTCAAATTGATGGTTGATTATGACTAATTGTGATTGCGTGTGACAAATTAAGTTTAGATTGTTGGGTAACGGCTATTAATTGATGTAATTTCATGTAGATCATATCCTTTCCCCAATTTCCCCAAATCTTGAATCTTGCTTATGAATTGATGGGAATTGATGAATGCATTAATTTTTAGACTTGTTTTATAAACCAATTCATTCATAGACTGCCTAGGGTAATGTATTGTTTTTATGGGAACTATTTCTTGAATAATTCATGATGAACTCGATTCCCCTTAACCCTAGGTTATAAATTGAAGTTAATTGGGATAGGGATGATGCAATTGACTTTATTATTGTGTTAATTACTATTGTGTGATGATATTACACACCATTATTCGGTTGAATTGGATGGTTGGTTGTAAAACCTTGGATGATGATTGTGAAAGAGATTGGGGTAAGTCTTGTGATCTCAATCCTTTACTTTAATTTTTATTATTTGTGTTTGGTGATGAGGTTATGTTGAAGTATACCTTATGATAAGATTAATTAGGGTTGCTATGATGTTGAATTTAAATTTCTTGATTTATGGATTGTGAGTTGGTTCCTAGATGTAATGATATAAGGATGGTGATGACTTACCTATGTGCCTTAACATAATGTGATTATGTAAATGTGCTAAACTCACATGTGTGAATTGATATAAAAGGACAAAAACCATGCAATTCCTATTGAGTTATGATGATGACTATATAAGGTGTAGAACCTATGACCTAATCTAAGTTATGATTATTAAATAAAGAAATTTCAAAACGGACTCTAGCTTAGCACCGAGTGAACTTGAACATGAGGGGTGGCGCCTTCCCAAGTAGGGAAGGTACGGTTCACCATAGTCCTCCTGGGGTGGATAGCCTCATATCCCCAAAAGGGCATAGAGTAATATTTCAATGACAGCCCTTAAGCTCCATTAACTTTTATTCTTCCATAGGAATACTAGCTAGTGGATTTACCTAGATGTTATGTTCATGTTTGGTTCTACTTTGGCCGGTAGACCACCTTCTATTGGTGTAAGGTTTTACAACACTGGATTCCACACTTAGATCTTGTTGTCCATGTCGGTTAAGGCAAGTTTTCCCAAAGGTAAAATTAAGTAATTAAGTAAAAATTAACTAGGGTGATGATACACTCAAACTTACTTCTCAAATAAGAAGTAAAGCGGTCGTGTCAAGTAAATAACCCAACTAGTGAGGTTGGGATCCTTCCCACGAGGAAAATAGTCTAGACTTAACTTCAACCTGTTATTACTATTGTTTAGTCAATGAATTCCTTGGAAAGTAAAAACAATAAAAGGGGGGTTTCTAGTTCAAAATGAGTGAAAATAACTAACGAAATTGAAAGAGACACTTAACAGCTTTGAATGTTGGATTTTAATCAATTAATCAAAGTAACTAGGGTTTACGTGTTCCCCACAGGTTCATAACTTGATAATTCTAACTATAACAATTCTTTCCTAGTATCTTGCATGCAAAGTGATAAGTTATGTATTTCTAAATCCTTGGTCCGGCATCTAGAAAATCTCACTCCGCACCTTGGTCCGGC
>NC_028637.1:71228423-71231558 GCF_001406875.1 Solanum pennellii | reverse complement strand
TACACTAAATCTATGTTAATAATTCTTTTCCTATTATCTACCTCCTTGGTCCGGCAAGTAGCATTGAGGCGAGTTCTAACATTGGCCATCCGTTTAAAAGACTTCTAAGCGAAAGAATTATTAACACATGCAAGACACTATTCTAGAATTGTTATTTTAGTTAGGGTTTATCTCATTATTTGCCTATGGTTCCCACAACCCTAGTTATGGAGTTTAGTTATTCATGGCCATAAACACAATATTCAAATATATTAAATAAGAATTCATGTACTTACTTCAATGAGAAAGTGTAAAATCCAAAAGTTTGCTTGATTAATCACCAAAAATCATTTGCAAGATTTCTCAAAGTAATCAATAATCTCACAAAAAGTCTAATTATTATCAAGAATCTCACAATACAATGTTTACCAATACGGAGTTTTAACAATCTAAGAGTCTAACTATCGGGTGTCTAACCTCAAAAACGAGGTTTTTCGAACTATTTATAAAAAAACAAAAACCTAATTAAACAAGAATTCTAATTGCTGGAAATCTGAAAAAACGCGGGTGGGTCGACGGACCTCGCGACGGACCGTCGTGGTCACAACGGACCATCATGGACTCCGTCGTCCCATACTTGTGCAATTTCTTCTGCTGCTCTCTTCGTTCCCCTCGACGGCAAGTATGATGGACCGTCATAGGCACAACGGTACGTCGAGGGTCTTCGTTCCAAAACACTTCAACTCTTGGAATCTGGGTACTGGGATCACTTCTCTGAACTTCACGATGAACCTGCAGGACGGACCGTCACAACCACGACGGACCGTCACAAGCTTCGTAATCCACACTTGGTCAGACTTCCCCATCTTCCTTCAGCAGCTGCACTACGCTGCCACCTACGGACCGTCACAAGCACGACGGACCGTCATAAGCTCCGTAGGTGGTCTCTTCTGCATTTCTTCGCTCAAAATCTCCGCATTCAGCTTTGGACAGATTTCCTGCAAAACAAAGAGAAACTTATATAAAAATTAGCACAAAAAGGCTTTTGGACACACTAAACTTAAGGAAAAAGTATTAATAATACCGTGAAACCACGGTATATCAACACCCTCAACTTAAATTCGTTGTTTGTCCTCAAGTGACGCACTATGACTCACTACACAATCTTTGTACAATAGTATCCATGTTTTATCCTTTGCAATCATTTGGCTATCAATCCCGATTAATCTCATCAAATCTATGCATGCTATCACTATTAGGCTTGAATTTTGTGGGATCAGAACATGACAAAGACTCACCATGCATTAACACCTATCCTCTTCAATTTCTCACCGAGGTGCTAACAATTCCGGGATTGCAACTAGTGTCCTCACTTTAGAACAAAATCCTCATTTTTCACACAATGATTTCAGTTTGAGTATAAGGATTACTTTTCAACACTCGCTCTCAGAACAAAGTCACACTCATTCATACCTATTGCCATAAGCTTGCCCTTATTTTCACTGCCTTAAGTTCGCTATACAACCCTTAGGATCACGATACGACTTTCTTAGCTTGTAACATAGGCTCAGGGTCAGGTAGGGTATATTTAGGATATTTAGGTATACTTTAGTGACTTTTTTACCTCCTTGACATATCGGCTAAACCTTCCCTCTTTCTATCATTTTATCTCGCCCAGTTTCTCATATTCTTTCACCTTGCTATTTTCTCTTCTTTCTTCATTTGTGTAAGCGACTCTCTTCTTTTCTTGCTTGTATTTCTTGTATATTTTTCTTTTTCTTTACTTTTCTTTCAACTAATTCTTGAGTCACTTTACTTTTGTTCTTTCTCTCTCTTTGTTCTTTCAACCCCACTTTCCAGAGCATTCCTCATAATAGCCACCCTCAACTCATGGCTTTGCCATGAGTCAAGGTACACAATACCCAAAGTTGGGTCAGGGCCATAACGAAAGTTGTTTACTGCATTAGCCACCCTCAACTTATGCTTTTGGCATAAGCTGAGGTGCACATGTCCAAGGAGGGACCAGGGCCAACACATTGTTCCCAGAAAAGATCAGTTGGGGTGAAAAAGAAAGGTCTAATTTAAGCTCAGATTATTTGGATCAAAGAAGGATAAATTTCATTTGGTTTCTTTCATTTAGGCTAGAAATGGGCTTTGTTGAATAAGGGCCTATGATCCTTTCCTAATTGTCTATTACAGCTTACTTTTAGCAGGACTAACCAGGCAAGTTCTAGCTCAGTACCAATAGTGGACTATTCAAATTTTCCTCACACTCACTTGACATCTCATCACTATACCAGATTGTCAGACACCTAGTTCGAATTTAAGACTTAGGGTAATGCAATGGTGTAACTCTATTTCATGCTTAGAGCCACACAATTATCAATTACTATGCCTAGTCATGCATTATTTTCCAGTTTATCAGGATATCATTTTAGCCATCATGCTCCAGAATAAAACTATGTACAAAATATATAAACATGCCGGTTCAACAGAAAAAGTAATCAGTCTTTTGGGGAAAAAGAACACAGGCAAGAAAACCCCAAAAGAGGATAGTGAATTGGGCTACTCAGACTTCACCCTAACACTCACTATCCATTTACCCCACCCCCAACAAAAAAGCATGCAATTGTCCCCAATGCATAAAAATCTAAATACTAGAGTGGTAGGTGAAGCAAACCTGTGGCGCAAAGCGCCGTCGATCAGCAAGATGGTGGGTCCGGTTCCCCGGAACCCACGTCCTCTGCAATCTGGACACCTTCAGTGGTGTCCTCAGCAACAACCGCACCATCAGTAGTGCCTCCAGCGATATCTACTTGTGCAATTTCTTCTGCTGCTCTCTTCATTCCCCTCATCAGCAAGTGAGGCTCTCCGCGCAGCCTCCATCTCTCGGCGCTCCTTCTTCCTTGCTCGCGCCTCGTCCTCTGCTCGAACCCTACGCCTCTTGGCACTCTCTCGAGGGGGAGGTGGTGGAATGTCAGAATTAGCAAAAAGGGCCGCCAACACCGTGTCCTCAGTAGGCTCGACAAGAGGGGCCTCAGACTCCGGCACCCGAGCCTCTAAGATCGTGTCAATGACTGTACGAAGACTGTCGACTGCAGCTTGAAGAGTCGCCACATCCACCGGAGGGGCTGGTCGGGCTAGCACTCTCAACTC
>NC_028637.1:71203176-71226642 GCF_001406875.1 Solanum pennellii | reverse complement strand
GGCTCGCGCAAGAACTGGCCATCCTTAACTATCTGCCAGCGGTAGTCGAACTCGGCAGTGAGGGGGTCCGAGAAGCATCAATACTCTCGCCGTATAGAAACTGGCGGATGGCTGGCAGGGAAATGTCAACCTGTACGCCCCGGACTCGGACCTGCTCCAGTGGGGCCTGTTTAGCGGGGGCAGCCCGCCTATCGATCTGTGATCGGAGAGTCGCTACGTAGGATGCGTAGAACTCTCGGACCATTTCTTCGCTGTATCGTCCCAACGGACGTGCTGTCCACTCCAAGCGATGCCTGGTGAAGAGATTGTGGATCTCAGGCATCGTTGGGAGGCTCCCTGTAAGTACCCGCCGCTCCAAAGTGAGTGTTCGAGTCATTACTCCTTTATCAGTGAGGAACTTGGCGTCGGAGTAGACTTGAAACTGCCCGTCGACACACCACCGGTTGGGCTGGTCAGTGGCTGGGGTGGGGACCTGAGCTGGTGAGCTGGATGTAGAGTCTGAACTGTTAGCCTCATCAGACGAGGCCGACGCTGTAGCGGTGGCGGGTGCGGGAACCTCAGCAGATCCCGAGTCTTCCTCGGACCAGGATACTCCTAAGGATCCAGACGCTCCTTCCTCATTTGTGGCTGACCCAGACGGTGTGCCGGTCAGTGTGCGCTCCTCATCAGACTGGGAGGCAGTGACTACGCCGGACGCCACCTTTTTGGGGGTGGCTCTGGGAGCACGCGCAACACGGGAAGGGGCGGAAGTGCCTGGGGGCACGTACTCAGGGTCACGCTCATCATCAGAGCCGATGACCATGCGGGCAGACGGGGCGACAGACTTCGATCGCCCGCGTGCGTAGGTGCGGTCTTGCTTGGGTGCCATAGTAGATAGTACTTGTAAAGGATCAATATTAGTACGAGTAGTGGCAAACAAGACAAGCAAAACCATACTTAACAAAACATTGAAAATAGCGTGTCATTGCTATTGAAACTGTATCACACGACGGGCCTGGTGACGGCTCGTCGTAGCTATGATGGACCGTCATGAGGTCTGTCGTGTTTTACTTAGTCTATGTATATATAAAGAACCCTGAGGGAGAGTCTCTGACTAGCATGACGTTATATGCAGGACGGACCGTCACAGGTACGACAGTCCGTCGTAGGTGTCCGTCGTAGGACACTTGAAAAAAATATGAAGACCCTTAGCAGAGGGGTCTCTGACCATCATGACGGTCGTGCAGGACGGACCGTCGTGGGTATGACGGTCCATCACATGTGTCCATTGAAGGACACTTAGAAAAGTGCGAGACCCTTAGAAACAGGGTCTCTGACAACCAGAACGGTTGTGCAGGACGGACCGTCGTGAAAAAGACGGTCCGTCGCATGTGTCTGTTGGGAAACACTTGGGAAAAAATGAGAGACCCTTAGAAATAGGGTCTCTGACAACCGGAACGGTTGTGCAGAAGCCGACGGTCCGTCACATGTGTCCGTTGGGACAGGGTGCTAGGGCTTTTGGAACGGACCCTACGACGGTCCATCGTGGGTATGACGGTCCGTCATCGGGGTCTCGTTCTGAATAACAGTGACAGAACTAGGGGTACCCCATGCATCCCCGATGAACCCAGATGGTTTTGTAGTGTTTTGGACCTATATTTGTCTATCCCAACTACCTAGGAAACTAGCAATGCAAAAGCACCTATGTCTAGGGTTGTCAACATGGCAAATTCGAACATTTTGAGCCTATGTTTAGACATAATCATATAAAGGAAACAACATACGACGAAGAACTAAGCTAAATACTAACTAGTAAACAAAAAGGCAAGATAAATGAGTATAAATTTAGAGACACATAGCTTAGAAATGGAGAAAAAACAAATGGACAATTACTCAGTTGGCAAAGTAGACACCTACAGCAGCAGCTCTGACTAGTAGATGATAATTCTAGGGCTTTGGAGAATTGTGGGGGAACAATGATCGAGGGGGAGAATATGGAAGTTGAAAAGAGAGGGAAGTGGGAGGAATAATGATGTAATGGGGTGAAATGAGGGGTTGGGGGGGTTTAAACGGTCTGATTTTGAAAAAGGGTCCAGCCGGGTCGGGTCGGGTATAACTCATTAATCACGCGACGATTCCCTGACGACGGTCTGTCGCAGTTGTGACGACCCGTCGTTGGTTCCATCGTGTGTGCCCTAGTTTCAAAATAATAGAAAAACGTACGTGGTACGACGGATGCATACGACGGTCCTTCGCAGGAGCAATGGTCCGTCGCAGGAGCAACGGTCTGTCGCTGTGTCCGTTAGTGACTGTTGCAGAGTAATTTTCTGCAGAATTTCCTGGTGATGTGCCTGCAAATTTAAAAACCCATTAGTAGAAAAATGCTACCATTACTAAAAGGACTATATTATTGGGTTGCCTCCTATCAAGCGCCTGATTTAATGTCGCGGCACGACTGGGGACCCTTGATTACTCAGACTTCATCAAGATGGTATGCCTCTATCACTTCATTCCCCGATGCTTTATGCTTAAAATAGAGTTTTATTCTATCTCTATTCCTCTTAAACCGCACTCCCTCCTTGGCTTTTAACTTAACTGCTCCATGAGGGAATACTTGGGTAATCAGGTAAGGGCCAGTCCATTTGGACTTGAGCTTGCCCGGAAGACAAGGCACCCCAGAACTGTCTACAAGCATCAAATCCCCAACCATAAACTCTTGTTTTGCATTTTTCTGTTCAGTCTCCTTCTTCATATTTTATTTGTGGGATATGGCAGATACCGATTGGAGCTCACCACTCTGCCTCATGGTCCTACAAATGTTGAAGGTCGCTTCTTCATTATTCAACCGAAATGTCATCTGTCCCTTCTCCATATCAACTAAGGCTCTACCTGTAGCAAGGAATGGCCTCCCAAGAATAATAGGTACTTCAAAATCGACCTCATAATCAAGAATAACAAAATCAGCCGGAAAGATAAATGACTCCACTTTTACTAGCACATCATGGAGTATCCCTATAGGCCGCTTCACTGTCCGATCAGCCATCAGTAGCCGCATCGCAATGGGTTTTGGATCCCCCAAACCCAATTTCTTGTAAATTGAGAGGGGCATGAGATTTATGCTTGCCCCCAGATCACATAATGCTTTCACAAAATGTAATGACCCAACTGTACAAGGAATAGTGAATGCACCAGGATCTTCTTTCTTTTGTACGAGGGATCTTGTAGCAATAGCACTACAATGTTGTAGTCTATCATCATTCTCGAAAGTGACCGATCTTTTCTTGGTGACCAGATCTTTCATAAACTTGGCGTAACCGGGCATTTGTTCTAAAGCTTCTACCAAAGGAACATTGATAGAAAGTTGCTTCAACATTGTTATGAATCACCGGTATTTAGCATCCTCGGTATTTTTCACTAATCTCTGAGGGAAGGGTGGTGGTGGCCTAGGCATGGGAATTACCTTGATAGGTACTTCAACATCTTTTCCATTACTTTCCTCTGCTACACCACTACCCTTTACCACATTATCATTATCTTTTCTCACATTTTCCTTAGTAGATGGANTCTTGGAGACCGGATAGTAGCGTGCTAAGAAGACATCCCTTAGTTGATTCCAAGTGAAGATGGACTTGTATGGGAGCTCAGTGAACCTAATAGCAGCCTCTCCCGTCAGTGAGAGAGGAAACACTCTGAGACCTATTACATCTAAATCCAAATCAGGCCTCCCTACACAACTTTTACACACTGCTCTTACCTTAGCTATATGGGCATGTGGATCCTCAGAAGGTAGCCCTGAAAACAAACCTCTGGCAGTGAGCATTTGCATCAGACTACTAGTTACCACAAAAGTGTGGCCTGTGGGTAGAGGAGGCAAAACCAGTGGCCCATCCGAATCTGCTATGTTATCATAGACTCTGTAGTATGCTTGGGGCCGTGGAACGGGATTTTGTCCCCTCTGTTGATGTTCACCCGGAGCTTCGGGTAACATCTGACCATGATCATCAACCGGAGTTGGGATGTTCTTGTTCGTATCCTCATCATTTATTCCCAAATTTTGATTCATATTGCGCAGTGTACGCTCTAACTCGTGATCGTAGGGAAACAACGGTTCTCTTCCTCTCCGTGTATTTGGCATACAAGGAGAATAGTTCTGAAAAGAAATAAAAAACAATAAAACAAAGTAAAATCAAGAAAATATCAACTAAACTATAGTAATAAGTTCAAGTTAATCTAAAAGCTATATTCCCCGGCAGCGGCGCCAAAATTTGATACGCTCAAACTTACTTCTCAAATAAGAAGTAAAGCGGTCGTGTCAAGTAAATAACCCAACTAGTGAGGTTGGGATCGTTCCCACGAGGAAAATAGTCTAGACTTAACTTCAACCTGTTATTACTATTATTTAGGCAATGAATTCCTTTGAAAGTAAAAACAATAAAAGGGGGGTTTCTAGTTCTAAATGAGTGAAAATAACTAACGAAATTGAAAGAGACACTTACTAGCTTTGAATGTTGGATTTTAATCAATTAATCAAAGTAACTAGGGTTTACGTGTTCCCCACAAGTTCATAACTTGATAATTCTAACTATAACAATTCTTTCCTAGTATCTTGCATGCAAAGTGATAAGTTATGTATTTCTAAATCCTTGGTCCGGTATCTAGAAAATCTCACTCAACACCTTGGTCCGGCTACGTGTTTTGCTTTCCTAACCCTTATCTTTACCTCATATTAAGCATCGTATTCGATATTTGACTAAGTTATTACCTCGTACCAATCAATACTAGCCTATTAGATAGTCTACACTAAATCTATGTTAATAATTCTTTTCCTATTATCTACCTCCTTGGTCCGGCAAGTAGCATTAAGGCGAGTTCTAACGTTGATCATCCGTTAAAAAGACTTCTAAGCGAAAGAATTATTAATACATGCAAGACACTATTCTAGAATTGTTATTTTAGCTAGGGTTTATCTCATTATTTGCCTATGGTTCCCACAACCCTAGTTATGGAGTTTAGTTACTCATAGCCATAAACACAATATTCAAATATATTAAATAAGAATTCATGTACTTACTTCAATGAGAAAGAATAAAATCCAAAAGATTGCTTGATTAATCACCAAAAATCACTTGCAAGAATTCTCAAAGTAATCAATAATCTCACGAAAAGTCTAATGATTATCAAGAATCTCACAATACAATGTTTACCAATACGGAGTTTTAACAATCTAAGAGTCTAACTATCAGGTGTCTAACCTCAAAAACGAGGTTTTTCGAACTATTTATAAAAAAACAAAAACCTAATTAAACAAGAATTCTAATTGCTGGAAATCTGCCAAAACGCGGCTGGGTCGACGGACCTCGCGACGGACCGTCGTGGTCACAACGGACCGTCGTGGACTCCGTCGTCCCATACTTTGTGCAATTTCTTCTGCTGCTTTCTTCATTCCCCTCGACGGCAAGTATGACGGACCGTCATAGGCACAACGGTCCGTCGAGGGTCTTCGTTCCAAAATACTTCAACTCTCGGAATTTGGGTACTGGGATCACTTCTCTGAACTTCACGACGAACCTGCAGGACGGACCGTCATAGCCATGACGGACCGTCACAAGCTTCGTAATCCCACACTTGGTCAGACTTCCCCATCTTCCTTCAGCAGCTGCACTACGCTGCCACCTACGGACCGTCACAAGCACGACGGACCGTCATAAGCTCCGTAGGTGGTCTCTTCTGCATTTCTTCGCTCAAAATCTCCGCATTCAGCTTTGGACAGATTTCCTGCAAAACAAAGAGAAACTTATATAAAAATTAGCACAAAAAGGCTTTTCGGACACACTAAACTTAAGGAAAAAGTATTAATTATACCGTGAAACCACGGTATATCAGGTGATTTAAGAGGTTTGAATTAGTATAGGTAGGGGTATGAGCCTCTACCTATGCCTTGCACTAGTTTGCCTTGAGGGATGCGTTGGGAGGTTTTTCTTATGATCTTATAAAGTTACTATTATGTGTATGTTCACTTTACATGTTGTTTATTTCTATATGATGTTAGTTTTCCTTTTGAACATGTTGTTTGTCTATATTGTTAAAGTATGAGGATGATTACTCTTGATGCAATGTTATATGAAGTTAGGCAGTGCTTATGGTCCTTTGTTTTGTTTACATGATTGAGTAGGGCTTTGGGGCTTTACTTGGTCATTGCACTTGTAGGCTAAATGATGGGTTACGTGTAAGGGTCTTGATTATATTATGATGTTATGAACTCTTATATATGTTGATTTGACTATACTTGCTGATGTTGGTGTTGTGCTGTATATGGTCTTGACTTATGAGTTGTGTGTTCATAGGCTTATATGGGTTTTTGGATGTGAATAAGGCTTTTCAAAAGTTAATTAGCATGTTTTCAACAAACGTCCTCTTTAAGCATGATTTCAATTGTTGTATGTGAATATACTAATATTTAGTACAAGTGTGTACTAACCCATGTTTTATGTTTACTACAAAATGTAGGGTTCGACTGTTGAGATTATAGAAGGCCTTTGAAGACTACTTGTATATTCCCCAAGTTTTTGGTTGGTCCTCACCTTCCGAGGACGATGCCATTATCAATTTATTGTTTATGTTCTAGTTAGAAGACTTCTTGTACTTTCCTTTTCATTTGAAGACGATTGTTATATAATTCTATATGAGGCCTTTGTTGTAATGAAGTATGGGTTAAGCCCAATTGTTGTATTTGTTTTAGATGGTTTAATATGAGACATATTATAGACTTTCTATGAGATTATGTTCCTATACTATGTATGTGAAATAAAAGTAGAAGCCTACGAGTGCTTCCTATTACGAGGAGTTTAAGTAAACTCCCAATGTCTATATAGTATGTGTAAGCGAGAGGTCTAAGTAAACCTCAATATAGAAGCAAGTAAAAAGTTTTAAATTTTCTGGAATTTAACCTATTATATGTTATGACGATTGCTAATAGGCTAGTCTTAGTCCTCTCCGAGGACGACGACGACGGTTACGTCTAGGTTCTCCTCAGATGTGACAAACTTGGCATCAGAGCATGAGATTGTAGATTCTTAGTATTGATGACTCATTACACCACATCTACGTAGATTCTTATTCATAATCATGAAGCGCACCACAATTATGAACGAGAGACTATATGATACTTAGGAAATCCTTATCTTCTTGTAATCCCATGTCGTGCCTCTAGAGTCTAGTTTATGCGTACTTTTACCTAAACCTTGTATTGTGATTATAGGTATGAATACTCGAACGGCTTCCTCATGAGTACTTGATGAAGACATGGATAATGCAGGAATTTCTCCCCGTGGAAATCAAGATCCTCCTCTTGAAGAAGTTGCTACTGATAATCATGCCCCGATAAATCCTCCGGCCTTGTCGGATGGGCACATAAAGGCAGCCTTTCTCCAAATGGCCCAAGCCATTAATACTCAAGCACAAGCCGTCACTACTCAATCTCAATCCATGATGGCCATATATTATTGGGAGGTGGTACCCTGAGGAAACCAACATGTTAGCACCATGACCTCTCGTTTGAGGGATTTCACAAGGATGAATCCCCCTACTTTATAGGGGTTCAAAGTGTATGAAGACCCCCTAGAGTTCATTTATGAAACCTACAAAAATCTATGATATGGGGTTGACTACGAGTGAAATGGCCGAGTTAGTAACTTACCAACTCAAAGATGTGGCCCAAACATGGTACGTCCAATGGAGAGACAATAGACCTTTAAGGGGTGGTCAGGTGGCATGGGAGATTTTCAAGAAGGATTTTTTTTGATAGGTTCTTTCCTAGGGAAAAGAGGGAAGTCAAAGTTGAATAATTCATCAACCTTCGTCAAGGAGGTATGAGTGTGCTTGACTACTCCTTGAAATTTTATAAGTTGTGAAAATATGCTCCTTCTTTGGTTTTCGACCCTAGAGATGAGATGAGCCGCTTTATGATGGGAGTGTCAATGACTTGATAAAAGAATGTCGTTTATCTATTATACATGATAATATGAACATTTCTCATCTCATCTTTCATGCTCAACAAGTGGAGGAGACGAGGGTTAAAAGGAAGAGTAGAGATGCCAATAGGACAAAGTCTTTTGATGGTGGTTCTTCAAGGGGTAAGCTTGATATCCAAGACAATCCTAGGTTCAAAAAAGAGGTTTTCTAATAAATTTCCTTCAAAGTTCCCTAAGGCTCGTGATGATAGGGTGTCTAACCCTAAGCCTCAAAAGGAAGGGGTACTAGTTCACCAAGTAAGAAGCTAACTTGTGGAAAGTGTGGCAAGAAGCATTATTGTGATTGACTCATTGGGACGGACAATTGTTATAGTTGTGGAAAGAGTGCCACAAAGGGAGGGATTTCCCAAATTTGAAGGTTCAAGACAAGAGTAATGGTTTATCTCAAGCAACTTGTTCTAGTGTGGATGTTTCAAACAAGAATCGCCTTTATGCTCTCCGCTCTAAGGGTGAGAAAGAGACTTCTCCTGATGTAGTGATGAGTAACTTGAAAGTTATCTCTATTGATGTATATGTTTTACTTGATCCCGGTACTACTTTGTCACTTTTTACCCCTTTAGTAGCTAAAAAGTTTGATATTTTGCGCTCTATCTTGAATGAACCTTTTATGGTGCCTACCACGTGGATGAGTCCGTTATTGCAAAGGGAGTGCATAGAAATTGGTCCTATAATGTTGCCCAATAGAGTTACTTATGTTGAACTAGTAGAACTTTATATGGTTGATTTTGATGTCATTTTTGGTATGGATTGGTTGCACGCTTGCTTTCCTACCATATATTGTAGAACAAGGGTGGTGAATTTTACCTTTTCTAATGAACCCGTCTTAGAGTGGAAGGGGGGAAATTCTATTCCTAGAGGTCGTATCATTTCGTGTTTAAAAACTTGTAAGATTAATTCTAAAGGGTTTTTATACCATATTGTAAGAGTCAAAGATTTAGCTTCTTAAATTCCTCCCGTTGAGTCGGTCCCTGTAGTGTGTGAATTTCCGGAGGTCTTCCTTAATGACATTCCTGGTATCCATGCCGAACAGGAAATTGATTTTGGTATCGACTTATTATCGAATACAAATCCCATTTTAATTCCTCTTTATCAGATGGCTCCGGTCGAATTGAAAGAGTTGAAGGCTCAACTCAAGGATTTACTAGAAAAGGGTTTCATCCGGCCTAGTATTTCTTCATGGGTGCTCCGGTATTATTTGTGAAGAATAAGGATGGTCCCCTTAGGATGTGTGTCGATTACCATCAACTCAACAAAGTCACAATCAAGAACAGGTATCCTCTCCATTGGATTGATGATTTATTTGATCAAATCCAAGGTGCGAGTTATTTTTCAAAGATCAACTTGAGATAGGGATATCACCAAGTTAGGGTGAGAGGTGAAAATATTACCAAGATGGCTTTTCAAACTTGATATGATCATTATGAGTTCCTAGTCATGTCTTTTGGATTGACTAATGTCACGACGGAGTTTATGTATCTCATGAATAGGGTGTTTAGAAACTATCTTGATGAATTTGTGATTGTCTTTATTGATGATATATTTGTGTATTCAAAGAGTGATGCTGATCATATGGGGCATTTGAGGGTTTTTTTGCAAGTTCTTAAGGAACATCAACTTTTTGCCGAATGTAGCAAGTGCGATTTTTGGTTGAGGTCGGTAACATTTCTAGGCAATATTATCTCTAGTGAGGTTGTAGAGGTTGATCCAATGAAGACTGAAGCGGTGAAAAATTGGCCTAAAGCTTTGGCTTCTACGAATATCAGAAGTTTCTTAGGCCTAGCCGATTATTATAGAAGGTTTGTCAATGGGTTTGCATCCATTTATTCCCCTTTAACAACCTTGACTCAAAGGAATGTAAAATTTGAGTGGTTGGAAGCATATGAAAGAAGCTTCCAAATGTTGAAGGATAGGCTTACTTCCGCTCCGATGTTGACCTTATCGGAAGGTACTAAGGGATTTGTGGTTTATTGTGATGCATCTCGAGTCGGGTTGGGGTGTGTTCTTATGCAATATGGCAAATTAATAGCCTATGCTTCTAGGCAACTCAAAGTCCATGAGAAGAATTATCCGACTCATTACCTTAAGTTAGCGGCAGTGGTACTCTTCATTGAAAATATGGAGGTATTATCTCTATGGGGTTCATGTTGATGTGTATACGGATCATAAAAGTCTTCAATATGTATTCACCAAAAAGGATTTAAATCTCTATCAAAGAAGGTGGTTGGAGCTATTTAAAGACAACTACATGAGTTTTCTTTACCACCCCGGCAAAGCAAACGTGTAGCGTCCGCTCTAAGTCATTTTTCCATGGGAAGTGTGTCCTATGTGGAAGCTCCAAAACAAACCTAGTAAAGGATGTTCATAGTTTGCCTCGTCTAATCGTGGTTTTGTCGTATATCACAACTCCGAATCGTCTTTGGTTGCTGAGGTGAAGTCTAAGCAACACCTTGATCCATTAATGATGGAGTTGAAAGAATTGGTTCTTAGAAATATTAATAACTAATTCTCTCAAAGGGGGATGATGCTCTTAGGTACCAAAGGAGATTTTGTGTGCCGAATGTCGACGATTTGAGAAATAGGATTTGTGGGGAAGCTCATGGATCCCATTACTCTATTCATCCGGGTTCTACTACGATGCATCATCACCTTAGAGAAGTATTTTGGTTGGAAGGATTGAAAAGGGACATAGCAGAATTTTTTGCTAAATGTCAGAATTGCCAACAAGTGAAAGCCGAGCACGAAAAGCCAAGTGGTTTACCACAAGAAATCAAAGTTCCTACTTTGAAGTGGGAAGATATTAATATTGATTTTATAGTGGGTTTACCTCGCACTTGAAGGCAAAATGATTCTATATGGGTGGTGGTGGATAGATTGACAATGTCCGCTCATTTATTCTCGTCAAGTATACTTATTCAGAGGAAGATTATTCCAAAATATATATGTTTATGAGATTGTGAGCCTTCATGGGGTTCCTTTGTCCATCATATAAGATATGTAATCAATTCACTTCTCGCTTTTGGAGGTCTTTCCAAAAAAGTTTGGGTACAAGAGTGAATCTTTGCACTGCTTTTTTCATCCCTAAACGGATGGTCAAGTGGAGCGTACAAGTCAAACCCTTGAGGATATTTTTAGAGCTTGTTCATTGACTTAGAGGGAATGGGATGAGCACTGGCCTTTGGTGGAGTTCTCTTATAACAATAATTACCATTCATCTATATCCATGGCTCCTTATGAAGCTTTGTATAGTAGGAGATGTAAATATCTAATTGGATGGTTTGAAATTGGTGAATCGTCACTCATTGGTCCTGATTTGATCCATAAGACATAAATAGTCCATGCTATAAGGAATAGATTGAAGATGACCTATAGTCGACAAAAGTCTTATGCCGACCATAGGAGAAGAGACCATGAATTTGAAGAAGGTTAAAAAGAGTATTTGCAATTCTCACCTATGTAAGGTGTTATGAGGTTTGGCAAGAAAGGGAAGCTTATTTCCCGACATGTGGGTCCCTATGAAATATAGCAACGGGTTGTCAAGGTTGCGTATGAGTTGAAACTCCCTAATGAACTAGCTTCAATTCATCAGGTGTTTCATGTGTCCATGCGTAAGAAGTGTATTGGTGACCCCGAGACCATTCTTCCAATTGAGGGTCTAGGTGTGGATGGGAGTATCTCCTATGAGAAGGTTTTCATGGAAATCCTTGATGAACAAGGAGGTGGCTTCCATAAAGGTTTTATGGAAGAATCACCTAGTTGAGGGAGCAACATGGGACCGAGGCTGACATGATGTCCAGTTATCCTCATATCTTTCATAGTTAAGGTTAGTTATTATTATTATTAATAATAAAAAGAATGAGTTAATTGAATTTGATTTGTTTAAAAAGATTTGCATATTATAGTAAAATGGTTTTTGCTAAAATGAAGATTATGGGAAAAAATGCATTTTTCGTTTGATTTGCACTATTTGTGTATTTGTTATGTTGTTGCCTTTATAAAATGATATTTAGCATGTTGATATGTTGAGAAAGGGGTTTTTTGCATAAATGACATTATGGTTTATGATGAGCTCATTATGATTTTGAGAAGGTAGTTCTCATGTAATGAATGTTGAGCTCCTATATGTTGAGAATGGTGTTTTGAGTTCCATTGTGTAAATGTCATGTTGTTATGTTGATTTGAATTGTAAATAATGTGTTAATATTTTGTTGGTTGGTCTGCTAGTCTTAAGTCTATCCCTTCCTTCCAAAATATTTTAGTGTCAGTCGGGGACGAATGTTCCTAAGGGGGGGATAATGTAACACTCCGAAAGTCCAAGACATTATCTAGAGCCTCATATGATGATATAAGGTTAGAAACACTGTCGTGAGGCCTAAAATAAGGTTAACAAACCATTTAGGAAGGTTTGGAGTCAAGACGCCAAGAAACGACCAAGATGTCCGGAAGCTAGTCTAATTTAACTAGTGAAACATCCTTAGGTTTCCAATAGGTTTAGAGCTGATGTATGAGGTCTAAAACTAGTAACATGACTTTAGATATGTAAAACGATATATATAGAGTGTAAACGACCAGGTCCAACCCCCCAAGGGTCGCCCTAGAGGTCAACAAAGGGATTCCAAACATGGCTTGGCAAGCTGCCAAAGCAGCAACCAGAATACATATAGCAGAAAGAAGTCCACATCGCGGACTTGGGTGGCCTTTGGTCAAAACTCAAGTCTGTGTCGCAGGCAGGTCGCAGAATCTACTAGCTTGAAAAATAATTTAGAACATCTCCCGGGAAATACTCCGCGTCGCAAACTTGTTCCCCGAGGAAAAACTAAAAATTGGAATTAAAGTTTGACATCATTAAAGGGTCAACTTAGGTGAAGGGTCTTTTGGGTATTTTGTGGGAGTCCTATATATTGATTTTATATCAGTTTCACACACATTTTACTCACTCAAATCAAAACCCAAAAAGCTCTGACCTCTCTCTACTTTCTCTCTCTATTCAACCTCCATTGAAGGAAGAACAATGCTTGAAGAAGAGGGTCGATTTCTCTAGGATGTCACTTGAATTTCGTGGATAAATCTTCATTAAGGTAATGGGTTATTCAATCTTGGGGTTCCATTCCCCAACAGGTCCTCTCAATGTTAATTTCTAAATCACCCAATTCGAAGGGCTTTCTTCTATTAATGGGTTTTCTTCTAACTTCAAATTGATGGTTGATTATGATTAATTGTAATTTCCTATGACTAATTAAGTGTAGATTGTTGGGTAATGGATTTTAATTGATGGAATTTCATGTAGATCATGTCCTTTCCCCCAATTTCCTCAAAATTGGATCTTGCTTATGAATTAATGGGAATTGATGAATGTATTAATTATTAGACTTGTTTTATGTATTCTATATTCATTCATGGACTGCCTATGGTAATGTATTGTTTGTATGAGATCTATTTCTTGAGAATTCCTGATAAACCCTATTCCCCTTAACCCTAGGTTATGAATTGAAGTTAATTGCGGATAGGGATGATGGAATTGAATTCATTGTTGTGTTAATTACTATTGTATGATGATATTACACACCATTATTGGGTTAAATTGGATGGTTGGTTATAAAACCTTGTAAGATGGCTTGTGAAGGAGATTGGGGTAAGTGTTGTGATCTCAATCCTATACTTCAATTATGATAACTTGTTTTTAGTGATGAAGTTATGTTGAAGTATACCTTATGATGAGATTGATTAGGGTTGTATGATATTGAATTGAAATGTCTTGATTTATGGCTTGTAAGTTGTTGACTAAAATGTAAGCATATAAGGATGGTGATGACTTACCTATGTGTCTTATCATAATATGATTATGTAAATGTGCTAACCTTACATGTGTGAATTATAATGAAAGGACAATACTCATGCAATTCCTATTGAGCTATGATGATGACTATATAAGGGATAGACCCTATGACGTAAACTAAGTTATGATTATTAATGATAGACCTTTCAAAAGGGACTCTAGCTTAGTACCGAGTGAACTTGAAGATGAGGGTTGACACTTTCCAAATGATGGAAGGTAGGGTTCACCATAGTACTCACGGGGTGGATAGCCTCAAAGCCCAAAAAGGGCATGGAGTGATATTTCCATGACACCCCCAAGCTCCATAAACCATCTCGCCTCCATAGGAATAATAACGAATGGATCAACTTAGATGCTATGTTGATGTTTGGTTCTACTTTGGCCGGTAGACCACCTTCAATCGGTGTAAGGTTTTAGAACACCGGATTCCACACTTAGCTCTTGTGGTCTATGTTGATTAAGGCAAGTGTTTCCGAAAGTAAAGTGAAGTAATAAAGTGAATACTAACTAGGGTGACTTAAGATGTTTGACTTAGCCTAGGTAGAATTATGGGACTCTACCTATGTCTTTCAGTAGTTTCTCGATGCTGTGTAAGTTAGCCTAGGTAGGTGTATGGTTCTACTTTATTGAGGAATTGAAAAAACTTATTTAGATCATGCCCGTTGCCGATGTTGAGTGAGTTGAATTACTTGCATATTAAGTGAAGAATGTTTCTATAACTTGGTTTGATCAATGGAAGTAGAACCGAGTTGAGGATGCACCTCTTGCAAGATGGGTTTGTTTGAGGAGGTCTTCTTGGGTTTTTTCTTTCTAGAGATCCAAAAGAGGCCAAGGTACGAGAGTTTTTCACTCTTAAGTAGGATACACTGATTTTTCATGAGTATGGGTTTAACTTCACCCTATCTTGTTATGCTCTGAAGATGGTTTTCGATATGAGAAGCAAGCTGAATTTTTCGTTGCTTGGGTTTTACCTTCTATAAAGCAAAGAGGGAAGGGCAGAGATGCTAATTTGTTGACACTAATATATCAAGGTTGATGGTTTATGTGCAACGGGTTGAGGAATAGAAGTTGAGGGAAAGGGAGGAGTTTAAAAATAGGAAAGCAAATTCATGGAATGAGTCTGGATAGTAGAAAGTAATGTTAATCGTTCGTCATTTTAGAAAAAGCAAGAGGTATCCTCTCAATCATCTGTTGGTGCACCTGCACCGATAAACAAAGGTGAGTATAATATCATGAATTTACAGACCTAGACCTACAGAGTCTCAGGGTAGTGTGTTACAAAGAGGTAACTGGGCTCTTGAATCTGCTAAATGTGGTAGAACCCACCCAAACAAGTGTCATGATGCCCAGTAAGGTTGTTTCAAGTGTGTACAAGAGGGTCACTTTATGAAAGATTTCCCTAAGAACCAACAAGGTAGTGGAAATAAGGTAAATAAAGCCTAATCTTCATCAGTTATTTCACCAGACAGGGCTGCACCTGAACGAGCAACATCTGGAAGTAGCGGAGGAACAACCCGTCTTTAGGCGATCACTAGTAGTCAAGAGAAAGATAACTCTCCTAATGTTGTAATTAGTACGATAGATGTTTATACACTTAATCTTTATGCTTTGCTAGACGATTAAGCAGATTTATCTTTTGTGACTCCTTATGTTGCAAATAAATTTGATGTTCTACTTGAAAACTTTGTGAACCCTTTTGTATTTCTAAACCTTTTGAAGAGTTTATTTTTTATGAGCGAGTATGTCGTGATTGTGTTATTTTCATTAATCACAAGGACGCCATGGATGATTTAATTGAGTTAGACAAGGTAGATTTCGATGTCATTGAGGTATATATTGTCTTCATGCCTGTTATGCCTCAATTTATTGTAGAACTCGAGTTGTCAAGTTTTAGCTTCCAAGTAATCTAGTCTAATTAGAGTGGAAAAGTAGTTCAGCAGTGCCTAAGTGTCATTGTTTTTTGTATCTTAAGGAAATAAAGTTAGTTTCCAAGGGTTGTGTCTATCATTTGGTTCGAGTTAGTGACTCTAGTGTTGACATACCTCCTATTTAGTTAGATCTTGTAATAAAACAGTTTCTAAAAGTCTTTCCATATGATCTACTCGGAGTCCCTCATGAGAGGAAATAGACTTTGGCATAGATATTTTTCCAGATACTCTTCCAATATCTATTCTTCCATATAGAATGCGACCAGCAGATTTGAAAGACCTTAAAGAGAAATTGAAAGATCTCCTTTATAAGGTCTCTATTTGACCAGTCTAATCTTGGGGCGCTCTGATCTTATTTTTTAAGGAACAAAGATGGTTCTGTCATGACCCAAGCCTACCCCTGGACGTGGACAGGAGACCTAGGGCCAAAGCTAACCCTGTTGGCGTAATCATGAGCATACTAAAAATAAACTAAGCAATCAAATTATGCGGAAGCTAAATCATAAGTTAAATTGAAAAATATGGGAACTACCCACATACTGTTTGAATATATAAAATCTGAGTATCTTAATACAAAGAGATATGAAACTCAAATAATAAGTTGAATCTATCTATGTTGAAATAAGCCTCTAAAATATCTAGAAGTTCTGGGACATGACCTATCAAAATCTTGAAAAACCGAAACTAAAAGACTAAAATATGTAAATATAAATATGTTACTAGTCTTCAAAGATTGAGGAATTACCACCGATGCTACTAAACTAAAGATCGGGAACCGATCTATGCGTGATCTGAGAACCTGAACCTACATCACGAGAAGATGTAGCGCATAGTGTGCGTCAGTACTTGAAGGGTATCAAGCATGAGGGATAGAGTAAAGCTGAAATAACTGAGCGAGTACTAGAGCAAGTATAATATTATGAACATGATATAGACATTAATTAAAGAGCTAAGTGGATGTAATAACTAATTCTTTTAACATCATGAGATTGAAAACTGACTTTAAATGAGGTCAATGCAATAGAATCTGACTGAATCGTTTGAGCTATTTATAACCGATAGTAAAACCAAATGACCTTAATGTGGATTCTGATGTATACACCCTATCGGGAGGACGTAATGCATCGGACCAAAGGTGTAGCGGCATGTTGGCGTGATCACTAAAATGATTCCCTCAAGGGGACTTACAACCTACGTGGCTAGTAGTTATGGGACTATTTCGGTATGCTAAACCCTAGTCAAACTCCGTATTATGATAATCCCGATGAATTTAAAGTTTAACCCATTGTGAATGAATTTTTGTAATACTAGATAGCTCAAAACTAAATATGCAAATTGTGAATGCAACAATTAATCTGATAATGATGCATTATTAATTAAGGCATGTATAATTGAATAACTTAAATATCTGGACAAAGCATGTATTTTTTAATAACTAAAGAAATAAAAATCTAGGCTTCTTAAATTCATGTATTAAATTGAGTAATAACATGATAATCTGATTTGGAACATATGCATAACTAATTCATCATAATGTGCTGAAATTCTAGATATGTTTGGTCTATTCACAATAAGAGAATCAACAAATTGACTGAATTCTGGAGACCTAATAAATAATGGGAATCTACTAGTGAAATCTCACATATATAGTGACGAATTCCACGGAGAAATCATTTACTTTTTGGGTTAGAATTGATGGAAACTTTTTGTGTTTTTTAACTAGGGTGTTTGACTTCTTTTCTCCTCCCAAACTCTAATTTCTCTAAGTTTGATTAATGTTTTGACTTATGTAACTTCTAGTTATGTTTCTAGTCTAAAACATGCCAAAACCATGATATTAAGGTAAAAATGAGGTTCAGAAGTCTAAATAAATAAGAAAAGGGTGAAATAACGCTAACTTAAAGCTACAGACAGGCTGACCACGACCATCTTCACGGATTGTGAAAGGGACCACGGATAGTGAAGTCGGTGTTGGTATTCACTTAGACTGAATGTCCAAGGTTCTACATTCACGGGCTCTACTACAACCCATGTGAAGGACCACGGACTGTCAAGGTGTCTGTGGTCTTCACTTTGGCTGTTTTCTAGAGGGGGATAGCTTAGGGGCTCATTGGTTCAAACTTCATAGATGCCTCCACGACCTGTTGTGAAGACCACAAACCATGAAGTTCCCTCTGTTCTTAATTTGACGAGGCGTGTCAGAAGCAATAATAGGGGACCTACTATATATTTTTCATAAATCCTACTACGGCCAATGTGGAGGACCATGGAGCGTGAAGGTCCTCATGGTCCTCACTTAGTCTTGGGGGTCTGAGTCTATGCTTGGGGGTTTACTACTTCATGACCACGAATGCCACCACGGGCCTTTTTCAATAACACACACCATAAATGTGCATATGTTGTAATGTCTGGGCCTGGTGACTTCCAAGTCATGACCACAAGTATATCTACGGACCGTGGACCGTATAAGTCCATGAACCCTATTGTGTTCTACTCAATCAAGTAAGTTTTGGGTTTTGTGTTTGAGGTGTTATAGTTCCATTGGGATGCTATAGATCACCATAAGTTGAATAGGGTTAAGATCAAGTTTTTGGTTATGTCGTTCAATTTGACCAATGCGCCTGCGACATTCATGGATCTTATGAATAGAGTATTCAAACATTATTTAGATATGTTTGATATCGTCTTTATAAATGAAATACTAATCTATTAAAGGAATGAAGAATACGATGTTATTCACCTCAGAATAGTTCTCCAATCTCTAAAAGATAGACATTTTTTTGTCAAGTTCTCTTAATGTGAGTTTTGAGTTGAGTTTGTGGCTTTCTTAAAACATATTGTTTATAGAGAGGGATTAAAGTTAATACTCAGAAAATGAAGGTAGTGGAGAATTGACCTTGACCCACATCTCTAACTGATATTAGAAGTTTCTTGGGTTTTGATAACTATTATAGAAGGTTCGTAGATGGGTTCTCATTCATTTAGTCTTCTTTGACCATGTTGACTTAGAAAATAGTAAAGTTTCAATGGTCGAAGCTTGTGAGAAAAGCTTTTAGTAATTGAAAAAGAGGTTGAGTACTTCCCTAATATTGACCTTACCAAAAGGATTTGTTGTATATTGTGATGCGTACAGAGTTGGTTTGAGTTGTGTGTTAATGCAGAATCTCCAAGTTATAGTTTATCCTCCAAACAATTGAAAGTTCATGAGAATAATTATCCAACCCATTATCTCTAGTTTGTTGTCGTAGTATTTACTTTGAAAAAAAATTCTTAGTATCTTTATGGTGTTCATATGGATGCGTTCAACAATTAAAAGAACTTCAATATGTATTAGTCGGAAAGAATTTAATCTCAAACAAAGGAGGTGGTTAGAATTACTCATGAATTATGAGATCATTATTCTTTAGCACTCTGGTAAGGCTAATGTTGTTGTTGATGCTTTGAGCATGTTGCTATGGGTAGTACTGCCCATTTTGAAGAAAATAAGAAAGAACTAGCAAAGGATGTGCATAAACTTGCACACCTGCAAGTTCTCCTAATGGACTCAACAGAAAGTGAAGTAGTGGTGATGAATGAGGCTGAATCATCCTTAATGTTTGAAGTGAAAGAAAAGAAAGACCAAGACCCTATTTCACTTGAATTGAAGGAAAATGTTCATAAACAAAATGTAATGGCTTTTGAACAAGGGTGAGATGGTGTATTTAGGTACCAAGGTAGATTGTTTGTACGCATAATTTATGAACTCCAAGAGAGGATCATGGAGAAATCTGATAGCTCGAAATATTCCTTTCGTTAGGTTCCACAAAGATGTATAGCGACTTCAGAGAAGTTTATTGGTATAGTAGTATGTAGAAGGGCATTGCAGAATTTGATGTTAAGTGTCCGAAATTCCAACAAGTTAAAGTAGAGCACCAAAGGACAGAATGTATGGCTCATAAAATAGAACTTCTGAAATTGAAGTGGGAGATGATTAATATGGATTTAGTCAAAGGTTTACCAAGGTCTCGCATTCTTCATGATTCAATATGGGTGATTGTTGGTAGAATGAAAAAATTAGCCCACTGTTTCTCGGTAAAGACTACCCAGTCAATAGAGGATTATGCAAGGTTATATATTAAAGATATGGTTAGAACTTAGAATTCATAGGGTGCCTTTCTCCAACATTTCATTCAAAGGTGCGCAATTTACTGCACAGATTTATAAGTCATTCCAAAAGGGATTGGGTTCAAAAGTGAACTTAAGTACTGCCTTTTATCCTATGACTGATGGGCAAGCAGAATGTAGAATATAGACCTTAGAGGATATGTTGAGGGCTTGTGTAATTGATTTGACATGTAATTGGGATGATTACCTACCTCTTGTCGAATTTGCGTACAATAATGGTTACCACTTTAGCATCAAAATGGCTTTTTTATGAAGCTCTTTTAGTAAAAGATGTAGATATCCTAATGGATGGTTTAAAGTTTGTTAAGCTGGATCGATAGGACAAAATTTAGTTCATCAATTTATGGAAAATATGAACGTGATTCAAGAGAGGTTAAAAATGATGCAAAGTCGTCAGAAATCTGACGTTGATATTAGGAGAAGAAAGTTATATTTTTAACTAGATGATTGAGACTATTTGAAAGTTTCATCCATGAAGTGTGTTATGAGATTTGGTAAGAAGGGGATGCTTAGACTGTGGTATATTGTCCCTTTGAGAATATTGAAAAGGATTGGTAATATTGCTTGTGAGTTCGATATACCACAATAGTTAGAAGCGGTTCATTAAGTTTTTCACATATCCATGTTTAGAAATTGCATGGATTATCCTTCATTTATTATACAAACAAAATATATCTAGCTTGTCTTATGAGGAGATTCCAATTCAGATTCTAGATAGCCAAGTTTGCAAGTTGAGGACAAAACAGGTAGCATCAGATAAAGTTCTTTGGAGGAACCAATTTATTGAGGAAGCTACTTGAGAAGTTGAGGAAGATATAAACATGAGATATCCACATATCTTTAAGCCCAGAGAAATTCCAGATCAATGTACTAATTCATTTATTAGTATTCTTTAATTTTTAAGTTGGCGTGTCGTTATTCATTGTGCTTGGTGGGTGTTTGAAGTGCACGATTTATACTACACACTTAGCCTAGTAAGAATAATCTCATTTGAGGAAAAACACTTCCGGGGGAGATATTGTAACACCTCACAAATTGAAGTAACTAGGAAGAAAGTAAAAATTGGAAATAGTCATTTTTGGAAATAATGAAAATCTTGAAATTTGTTTTAGTTATGTTAAAGAATGAGTTTTTTTCAACTTCAAACGACCATTACGCCTAGATCAATATTATTTAACTGTGCTTCCATACACCTTAGTAAAGATTGTTGAATTATCTTTCCAACTCCACCGAGTTTGCGTGATTCCAAGTATGAGTGAGATATGCCCTTTGGAAGTTGAACTATTCAAATAAGGAAAGTCTAAAATCGAATTTTGGAAAGGTAGTTTGGTCATATCCTTACCCTTTTATTCTAATTTTATTTTGGTAATTCTATCTATGGTTCCAAACTCAAATTGGTCAGTTTACGCTTTTGGAATTAGTTAGGGTTTTTTAAGAAAGAAAGCAAGAGGAGAAAACAGCCAAGATCATCGTCCATAAGGATTACCTTCTGGATTTCATCAAGGGGTTATCCCTACTAGGTATGTAAGATCAGATAGCATTGTGTTCCTTTACCCACGCATCAAGGATGATTCAATTCAACGAAATTATAGTTTTAAAAGTAAACCCTTTGAGTTCTTGACGAAATTCATTTGAATTCTTGTGGGTTGTGTTGTTGAAAATTTCTTGATTTTGATTCATGTTTCCAGATATAATTTCGAGTTTAATCTAGCATATATTGAGGATATGATTGATTCTAAGTGTTTGAGGAAAAATAATGTTTACTCGGAGGGTTTAGAGTTAAAAAAAACGAAGAAGAGAAGTCAGGGAGCACATGTGGAGGTCCTGGAATGGCGTCCCTATTAGAGCCCCAAAAAGAGTCTCTGAATGTTAGGCTTTTGGTCGCCACTCCAGCCAGCACGGCCTAACCTGGTCTTGAATTTCAAGTCCTGGCACCCTCGTCTCTCAGAGTGACATGGACACCAGTGATTCCCATTTCTTCCCCACTTTTCCATACTAGTTCCTTAGCAACATACCTATGTTCTATAGTTAATTCCAACACTCTTAAGGTACATCTAAGCATCATCAAAATTATCCATAAACATGATATCATGAATCTTAAATCCATAATTCGATTCAAGAAAAATTAAGAGTCAAGTCTAGAAGTTAAGAATCAAGTCAAAAGAAGTTCTTAATATTTTCAAAAGTCTTTCACAAACGTTTTGAATATGTTTTAACACTTAAAGTTTACGATAAGTAAAGACTAAAAATTGAAGATCATTTCTTCATAAAAGTATGTTGCGACTATGCATTCTCAAAGATTTTAAAATATTTTCATATTTGAGCAATATAGAGGGAACACCGATTTCCAACAGAGATTTTAAGCTTAGTTTTGAGTAATCATCTCAAACCAAACATAAAAATTGTTTTAAAAATATATGACTCAAGTATAATATTAGAGTAGTATTGAGCACCAATATAGGGATGTGAGATCACATTGACTAAAGTCTACATAAACCATCTAGCCATCATGGGTAGCAAAGGATCATACTTTTTAGATGGCCCCGTAAGTGCTTTTTAGAATATACTAGTGGATCCACTTATTTAAGGTGTCATATATGGTGACAAAATTAAGACAGTTCTGGAAGCATGAGAAAGACGTTGTATCAGCACTTAGTCTCATAGTGGTGGTTGTCGGTTAGAGAAACTCTCACAAAAACTATATTACATATTAATTTATTGTATGAGTAATTTTGAGTTTGTTATCACATTTATTTAACAAAGTTCTTTTTCTACTATTTTAAAAGATTTCTATATATTGCATGTGTTTATTGATTTGTATTGACTTGTGTTATCTATGATTTGAGTAAAGCAATGGTAAGTGTTTCTTTCAGATTATTTTTAAGCCTATGTTATGTTTATTATTCCAACTCGCATACTTGTACATTCAATGTTGATCCAAGTTGGCCTGCATCATCTTTTGATGCAGATAAACGTAATAAGGATCAGTATCCGACGCCTCATTGATCATTTGAGCACTAAGAGTCAGGTTGTGAGCCTCCTTGCTTTCCGGATGGCTCCTTTTTACATTGCTTTCTAGTTTTTAGTTGTTAGAATGATCACGGGACTTGTCTTGCCATCCCTCTTTGTTTTAGAGGTTGCATAGACTAATAGTTATAGTTATTTAGTATTATTTCATTTCAGTTTTATATGTATATTATCTCCTACATTATTGCATGAGTTATGTTTCTTATGTTTAAGTTTTTCACTTAGTAAGTAAGTCAGGCCAAAGCTTCGCTTGGGGCTAGCAATAGTTCAGGAGTGTTAGTCCTGCCCAGGTTGTAGGTTCGGGGCGTGACATAGGGTGGTGTAAAAAATAAAAATTTTAAAATTTGATAATATTTTTAAAAAACAAACATTATTTTTTTCGTGGTGGGGGAGGGGTGATAGGGTTTCAGGGTTTTGGGGGTATGGGTTCGGGTGTGGTTAATAAATAAAAATTTAAAATTAAACCTTTTAAAAAAATCAAACTTCAAAAAACGGGGGGGGGGGG
>NC_028637.1:71177173-71202789 GCF_001406875.1 Solanum pennellii | reverse complement strand
AAAAAAGGGGGGGGGGGGGAGTGTCACGCCTCGAGACTACACCCTTGATGTGGCCGCCACTCGAGAACTATCTCTGATCCCCAAGCAAACCCTTGGACTGACGAAGTGTTTAGCGGAAGACTCATTAAAGCAACAATAGGCTTAATAAAAGAATTTGATCTCAAGATAAAACTCAATTCGAATATCTGAAAGTACTCATTTCAATAACTATAATATTTTGCAAAACATTTTTACAGGAAAGAAAGTATTGTGAGAATCAACTATTCTATCTATTAAACATGTACTATGAAAGGATTTTGTGAGAAGAACCACTAAATCTGAAAGCTACTTAGTAGATTGATCATGTCTTTTTGTCTACAAAGATAATGTAATCGATTAAATTGTTTAAAATAAAGCATGTGTAGTATAATAAAATGATAAGAAGAAAGAGTAGTAACAACTAGTTATTAACTTTGTCATCACGTTTTTTGTGTTTTTCACATACTTAAGATGAGTAACTAATAGGCTGTTTATAAGACTCATGGTTTCAAGTTACTTTTCCATAAAAATATCATATAGTCTGTTGGTCTCATTACCTGCACACAATAGTTAGGTACGGTGAATGGTCACATGGTCATCAACATAGTTTTACAAAGCTGCCCCTTGATGTTCATGTCTTAATACATAGTGTTCTTCGTTAAAACCTTACTAAGAAAATGCAATGGGAAACGAATCACGCTGAAGGAAAAAGAGCACAAACAAATTATAATGTACATTAATAGCTGCCTCATTAAAAAACTTACTAGAAAATCCCGATGGAAGAAACTTCGGTCATGGAAAAAGGATTGCAGTGCTTATTAATACTCTGTCACACCAGGGGAGCACCCCCTAGAACTAAGATGGTGTACTTGACCTCTCGGAGGTCTTATACAAGCCCATATTTATCATTCATCGCATTGTTATAGGTAAAGTTAGTGGAAAATNGAGAGGGGAAGACAGTTATGTCTCCAAAATGTCAAGATCGAGAATGCAGTTATGCATCCGGTTTAAGACTAATAAAAATTCAACAATCAAAAACAACCAAACCATGGACATAAATTATCGATAAATATATCAAGATAAGTATAAAATGATAAAAGCGACCGTGCTAAAACCAGGGACTCGAGGGATGCCCAATACCTTTCCCTCGGTCAACAGAATCTCTAACCTAAATTTCTAGTTTGCAGACTAAACAAAGAGTCATTTCCTTTTGGCTTGGGATTAAAAATAAGGTGACTTCGAACACCAAAACTCAATTCCAAGTGGCGAATTTGAAAAATAAAAATATCCTTATCAATAATGTCACTTAAATTGTAAAAATCCCTTGCCGGGTGTGACATTAAGATCACACACAATCGAATTCCTCCATTGAAGAACCTTGAGTTCACGTGGGAAAGGATGTCACATCCAGGGAGCACCCCCTAAAAGTAACATGGCATCCTTCACTTCTTGGAGGTCTTATACAAGCCCATATTTATCATTCATCGCATTATCATAGGTAAATTTAGCGGAAAATTTAAAACTTTCTTAGCACATCATATGCTAGAGCATTACTTCATATATATATATATATATATATATATATATATATAAATATCATCATACATAGTTAAAGACTCTAGTCTCTTTTTTTTTATCCTAGACTCAGCATCATTAGAGTTCATTAGAAACACGTCCCTTTTAACATAATACATAAGTACAATAATAAATTGACTTTATATTAAGTTAAACATTGGGACATGGAGTTGGTACAAGAATACACTATGTATGGAAACAATGCAAAAAGATGCATTTAAAAAGGACATTTTACTTGAAAACCATACATGATGCCTTTTTGTGAAATCTTTATAAAACCTTGATATACTAGCATTTATATCAATCACATACTTCATATAGATATATTCAAATTCCAAACATCATATAAATTCACATATAGAATTTAAGGCACATTTTAAGTCACTTTACAGTGAGCTCTTTTCACCTTACAGTGTATTATTTTCCTTTACAGTGAACTCCTTTTATTCCCAACTTCTTAACTTCCCCAAGTAATCCTTCTAGTGGTACTTGGTGCAATGCATGAAGAATGACCCATAACACTAATAATGCTCAATCTTCACCTTAATAACACAAGGAAACCATACATACAACCTTTTAACTCAACTCATGCATTCATAGGACTATTTTTATAAAGAAGGCACACACTTTACATTAGAACTCGATATCATGCAAATCATTACATCATCTAGACACTTAACGTATTGTCAAGTAAGAGAAGCATAAGCATATGCAAATTCATTAGAACACCTTCCTAGGACTTCCTTAGATAGATACTTATGCAATATCTAGGTGGGTTCATTACTTCCACCTATCCTAAGTATCTTCTCTTATGTTATCCTAGTTAGGCTCCTTAGTCATTTACTTCTATTGTCCATTTTACATTAGGGAAGCTAAGCCTTAACTGATACTAAGACCATGGGCGCTAAACTTGGAACTTGGTGTTGTAGAGCCTTACACCAAAGGAAGGTGTCCTTACCTAGCCTAGGTAAAACATCAACACATGCTACCATACTAAGTGAGATCACTTGCTAGATCCTATGTGGCAAAAATAGTTATGGAATTTGAAGGCATATATGTGAAAACCCTCTTTATGACAAATGGAACATTATAGTTATTCCCTTATGAAACCCTCTTTATGATTATTGGGGCATTGTAGTTATCCACCTCATGCGGTTCATGGTGACCGACCTTCCTACAATGGGAATGGACAACCCTCACTTCAAGATCACTCGGTGCTAAGATAAGTTCCCTTTATTAAAAGCCTTAATTACATTATTTTATAAAACATAGGCTTTAGGAGATTCACTCCCCATATGCTTAGCTCATAGGTTATAGATGAAAAGTCCTTTCATCAATCTATATCATGTGAGAATATCTTTCACATGGACATAGGATATTCAAGCACCTATTTAGTTTAGGAAACTCTTGTGAACACCTTTCAAGAGACCCTCTATTGAATAGATCATCATACATGTGTGCGTATACTTATTTTTAAGCAAACCTTTCACATAAAATAAATGCCACACATGGTCATACATCAATACATAAGTCTATAGGTGTAACTATATGAGAAATCCTTTCATATCAACACTTTAAGACACTATCCACATTCATACTTCATCATATCATATACTTTAACATTATAGCATATAAGACATATTCATAGCATGTCCATACATTCATTTTCATGTCCGTAGAAACCAAACCTAGGAACTATCCTATCAAGGTACACATGTGCAATGCATACACAAGGTCTCATACCTTTGTACATACTAGTGCACCTATCAATTCTTCCTATTAAGGGAATACATAACATACTTCTCATATATTTACCTTACATGTATAGTAATAGACATTTAGTGAATATGAGATCAACCTTTCATTAGACACTATGAACCTTTACTACATTGTAAGCATGCATAATGTGTGAGTGTATGCGTACATTGGTCAACATGATCAAATAATGTGTATCAACAACACATTTAGGCAGCCATCCTCTTAGGACCATATTAAACTTTCAAGCATAGATCACAACACAATTTAGCATAGGAGACAAGACAATCTTTTCATTACATTCAAGACTCCTAACCTTAGCTATTCACACATTCACATAGAGGTACATGGGTAGGGGTCATCAATACTTAACACTTCATTAATGGAAGCACCTACACATGATCCTAACATAGATATACACATGCTTATAGAATAGTCATACAACCTAGATCACAACTAAAATAGGAAACTATGAATGAGACTTCTCATTGGGTGATCATCACCAACACACATTCATAATATAATTTGTCTTCGAGGACATGATGACATCTTATATATTGGAAATAAAGTAAACACCACCAACATAAGTGGACCATACCACACAATGTCATACAAGGCTTCATCAACTACAATAATATAGAGAAGTAGAGAGTAAGAGTCATTCTTACCAATTCATCAATCCATTGATCACCATTGATCAATACACCTTTTTCATCATCAATACATTATAGGGAAGTAGCTAAATTTATATTTAATCATGAAAGAAACCATGTACAAGTCCCTACAAGAGCATACTACAATCTAATACAATACATCACATATATACTAGAAAGTTGAGAGATATAGATCATTTACCAATTTCCCTAGTCTTGTTCATCAATCATATTTTATCAATAATATATCATTTAGGGCAGTAGATAAAGAGATATAACGTCACAGCTGAATCATGGTGATGGTTTTAAAAAACCAATTTAAGCTAAATAACATAGGGAAATCAAAGGTTGCACTAAAACATAAAGACGCAAGAGAACATAATAGAAGCAGAAGAAGAGTTTTTTTTATTAATAATTTAGATTAGATACATAAAAGATGAAAAGTAAAAAATAATAAGACACGATCTAAAATTCACTAAACAACTCCTAAATAATAGGAAAGCATGACTAACAACTAATTGACTAAGTCTTACTTAAAACATAGGCAGTAAAATTAAATTTACTGCAGTTCAAAAGCATATTCTAAACAATCCTCTTTGCTTTGGATACTGCAAAATCCAATTTTCTGTCTAAGAAGCTCGAATATGCTGATCGGTAAAGGCTTAGTAAACAGATTTGCTAGCTGGTTTCCAGACTTGGAGTAGACTAGAGTCACTTCTCCCCTTTGATGGACTTCTCTCATAAAATAGAACTTGATGTTGAAATGCTTGATCTTTTTACGAAACAACGGATTTTTTGAGATTGCAATTGTAACATTCTGAAAAATTAAATGTCTTGCGAAGAGCCCAATAGGTCTTTAAGAATGTCTATTGGGGTACATAGGCATCCCAATGCCCAATATTGAGAAATATTGGGCATAGTATAGAAAATTGGCTAAACAGCGTTAGCCTATTTCTATATATACCCAAATAAGCATAATATAATCCAAGCTTGTTTAGAATTGTACCTCCAATGAAGAACCTGAGCTAAAATAAATAAATAGTAATGTTGATCCTCAACTCAACACATTAGGTACTAGGCATCAAAGTGTCAAGCCTAGGTAACCTAGTATATAACCATTTAAAATGATCATGAAGAGTAAGTAGTGCCCAAGGATATAGTGAGGATCCTTGGGACAATAAATAAATATTCCAAATGAACTTTTCAGACGAGTTAGTTAGGAAACTGCAAGCAGCACATGTGCAACCACATGTGAAGACCGGCTGAGTGGACCATCTTAATCGATTTGGTTAGGGTGGTTGGGGAGACAACGCACTTACGGGTCCAACTGTGTGGGACCAGGCCCCCTAACCTGTACTAGACCCGAAACTAACTAACCTAACTAATAAACTAACCTAGGACCAACAAAATAACTACCAGTCAAGGAACCCGTTACCTAGGACCTTGTCGGGTGACACTTAACTAACCTAACTAACTTATGGACAACCTAGTACCTAACATAGGAAGGTCCAAAAGGATCACAATGGTCCTAAAAACTTAGGGTACTTTAGTAATTATCCTAGGTTACTTAATTAATTAATATAAAAACTCAATTAACTAATTCAAATTGACATAACCGAAATCACAAAGCAATTTCTAGATTTTGGTTAAGACAAGAAAAAGACAACCTAGTACCTAACCTAGGATTGTCCAAAGGGTTGTTTATGGTCCTAACAACTTGGGGATACTTTAGTAATTACCCTAGGTTACTTAATTAATAAATTTAGCAACTTAGTTTATTAATTTAAATGGACAAAACAGAAATCACAAAGCAATTTTCAGATTTCGATTAACACAAGAAAAAGACAACCTTGTACCTGACCTAGGATTGTCCAAAGGGTTGGTTATGGTTCTAACAACTTAGGGGCACTTTAGTAATTATCCTAGGTTACCTAATTAATTAATTTATCAACTTAATTAATTGATTTAAAAGTCTAAAACCGAAACTACTAAGGAAATTTCAAGATTTCGGTTAAGACAAGTAAGAGACAACGTAGTACCTAACCTAGGATGGTCAAAACAGTTGGTTATTTTCCTAACAACTTAGGGGCACTTTAGACATAAGTTACCTAATTAATTAATTTTTCACCTTAATTAATTAATTTAAATTAGTAAAACCGAAACCACTAAGGAAAAATCCAGATTTCGGTTAAGATAAGATTCTTCTAATCCTAGTCAATCTAGGATGGGCATTTTTGTAATTAGCTGATTGGTATAACTTAATTAGGCTATTTAGTCCAAGTAGAATTAGTTAACATTCAGTTCTTAAATAGTTATTTCCATGTTATTCACCCGAAAATGCTACAACTAAAACTAGAGAAAAATGTGAAGCAAACCCTAGACGATAGCAAGAATTCGCCAAGGTTTTTCGTGCAAAGTTCATAGTGATCTTCGTAGATTTAATTCCACAGCAAGGTATGGGTTTTATATCCTGGAATTTTTCCTCCAAGATGCTTTTCAAATGTTTTTACTTCAAGAATATCGAATCTAGGGTTGTTCCCATCGAATCGCATGTTCATCTCCCTAGTTCTCCCGATTTCTGATTCTAGTAGTATAGTAGTATGATTTTCGATGCATTGTTGATTATACATCAAGTGAAATATATATGTTAGATCTGCATACTTAGGGTGTTATTTATATGAATGTTGAATGTTATATTGCCTACTTGTGTTTCGAGAATATGAATTGTTATGAATTATTTATATGTTAATTAAAGGTTAAAAATTGACTTGTTTAAAATGATAGATTACTATATTGTATTCCCGTATGATTGAATTGGATTGTGATGATATAATTTTTGACTTTGCGCCAACAAATTGGCTAGCACTAATAAATTTAAAAGAAGCAAAGTGACCCCAATCTCAATTCAATGAACTCATAACATAGGGTATACCAATCAATGGGACAAGTCCTAGTATACCTTATCCACACAAACTTGTGAACGCAATAACATGTTACAAAGAATCTATAACCATCATAAAGAATGGTATGAGGTTAGTAAGTGACGCGAACAAGTTAGGGTAAGTAAAGAAATAACTAAAGCTTAAGTTATGAAATTGACCTAATATTGAGTGTTAAAAATAAGTGAGACGAGTCTCAAGAACACTTAATCGTTATGTCAAGAATAATTACATAAGAGGGTGCAAGAGTCCGTGAGACCAGTCTCACTCGCACCATGATGATAAAGTAAAGAGTTAAGAGCATAATAATAAAATAAAGATAGGGATGACCAGTCATCCATAGAGTAAGTAAACCTCATAAATAGAAGCAAGCTTCCATAATGTGTGAGTAAAATCTAAAAGATAAGAAGATGAATTTGAGATTAGCACCAATAGACTAGTACAAAGCTTGTGCCAGCACATGTAAGTCTCATAAGATGAGATCACCACCTTATTTGACTAAGGTCTCCGTACGTCTCCTAGTCTTAGAATTATGTTGCAATCATAGGGGCACCTAGCTAGTGGAGGCCACCAACTAAGAACGCTAGAAAGTAAGGTTTCACCTTGGCCGGTGATTCCACCTCTTTTCGGTGTGGTGGAGACACCGGATTTCATGTTTAGCTCACATGATCAATGTCAATTATAGCTCAAGACAAGAATCTGATCCACTGCAGTTGTGCACCCCCCCTTGGTGTTGGGAAGACATCGACAAGGTTCACTTTAGACGGTGAACCCCCCTTTTTGGTGTGGGGAAGACAGACAGCTTGGTTCACTTTAATCGGTGAACCACCCCTTTTCAGTGTGGGGGAGACACTAGATTTTGTGTAGCTCCCATGATCTACTCTTGTTAAAGCTGAGAGAATTCTTTAAGAGAGAAAGAAAGAATAAAGTAGCATGTTCAAAGTGAGCAATTGAGCAAAGAAGCAGAGTCATAACTTCATAGTGAACTAAGTAAGGTAAGAGCTTAAAGAACATTAATCACTAGTTTTGATAGACATAACAAGTTGGAGTAGCCAATAATGGAGCATGAATTATGTCCCAAGGATCATATATTATGTAAATAATTAAATAAGGGGCATAGACAATTAAGATTGGCTTATTAATATATCGTACCCAACAAAAAGAAGAATGAGAAATCTAACTTGTAGGTAGGGTAGCCAAATCATTTCCTTAGTTTTGTGAATTGCTTACTCGATTCGTTGTAGGTATGGGACTACAATGAATCATTCCACTTGTAAGTAAAACATAAGATCAAAGGAGATCATCAAACTACACAAAAAAATATAGAATAGACTGAAAAAAATAATCTAAGTATGGAGATGGCAACTCTAGACCTAAGAGCAAAATTATAAACCTGTGTTTAAGATGTTCTAAAATTATGTACATGATTCCAAGGTCTTATGTTTATATAGAAAACGAGTTGTGTGCTTTAATTGCATGAGAACGTGTCATATACACATCATAAATCAAGATTAACATTTTAAGTAAGAAGTAATGTGTTTACTATGATCGACATGTTTTTTAGGAAGAGCTTTCCTTGTTCATGCATAGTCCCTTATCTGTTATGTGCATACACTCATACTTAGTATAAGTGTGTACGAACCCCGTATCTATTTACTATTTTTATAGGCGCATGTTCTAAAGAATGTTGAAGTTCACCGAAGCAGTTTGGAATAGCGATCTCCAGACTTTAATAGGTCCTCGTGAGTTTGAGAATGCTATGGTTTATTATTCTAGATTAGTACATTAGTTTTAGCTAGTGACTACTGTCCCTAGCTTTTCCGTTCAAGTATTTATTCAAAGCGTTATAATAAGGCCAATTGGAAAACTATTATTAATATTATCACGATAATTAAATTCATTTGTTTAATCTATTGATAGATGGTTGGTTGTTGATTTTGAGCTATTAGAATATCCCACTTATACAATTCTATATGAAGTCTATGTATACTTTGTTGATTATTAAAAATTTTTAAATTTTCCGCAGATTTAACTGTATGATTTTGATGAAAGCTAAGAAGAGGCTTGTCTGCGACCTCCGAGAGGTCAACGACGCCGGTTGCGATTTGAATTCCAGAATCTAGGTCGTGAAAATTTTTATATCAGAGCATGAGGTTAAATTAACATATGACCTAACGCTCAACACAACCATGTTGCGTAGTTTCTAACTTATGGTGTTGAAGTGCACCAACATCATGATGTAGAGACTCTGTGATGTTAGGAAATTTCCTTTCTTCTACTCTTTATTGTGCTTTGTAGAGCTTTGGCATTTTGGGTCATTCTAGTATCTAAATTCCTTCTTGTGTATATGTGTAGAAAATGAACACAAGAAGAAATGCCAACAGAAGGGTCGAAGAAGCAGCTGCTAGAGATAATCAAGCTCCTCCTAAAGCCCCAGCCGCTGAAGAACAAGTTCCCGCCAACTTAGTTGTGATTACGGATGAAGAAGTTAGGGAGTCACTGCTTCAGATGGCCCAAGAAATCATCGTGCAAGCGCAGGCCATTACGGCCCTAGCCACTAGAGAAGTTGCTCCTAGAGAAAATCCTCATGTTAGCACTATGGCTAGTAGGTTGAGGGATTTTACTAGGATGAATCCTCCAGTCTATTAGGGGTCTAAGACCAATGAGGATCCTCAAGAGTTTGTGCATGAGGTTAACAAGATTTTATGTTCCATGGGTGTTAATGAAGAAGAAAAGGCTGAGTTGGATGCTTACCAACTCAAAGATGTGGCTCAAGTGTGGCACAGGATGTGGGGAGATGATCAAATACCTAAGGAAGCCCCCATCACTTAGGACGTTCTCAAAACTGCACTGCAGGAGAGATTCTTTCCCAAATAACAGAGAGAGACTAAAGTCGAGTAATTTATCAACTTAAGACAAGGAGGAATGTAAGTTAGGGAATACTCTTTAAAGTTTGTTAAGCTTTCCAAATATGCTTCTTCTCTTGTGTCCTATAGCAGGAATGAGATGAGTAGATTTGTGACAAGTGTGTCAGAGGAATTAGAAGAAGAATGCACGGCGGAGATGTTGTACGATACATGGATCTTGGTAGGTTGATGGTCCATGCACAACAAGTTGAGGAGAGTCATCGGAGAAAGAGAGACCGAGAGAGAAAGAAATCTATGCCCTCGGATCAGTCCGGTTCAAGCAATAGTAATAATTAGTTTGGAATTCAGGATAATCCCAAGTTCAAGAAGGGGCACAAACGCTCAAGTAATTATATTCCTTTGAAAAATACTAATGCCAAGAAGGGCAATAAGAAGAATAACCAGATTCACCGAAAGGAGTGTGGTAAGTGTGGTCATTCGCATTGAGGTGATGCATGGTAGGTTTTGATGGATGCTACGTGTGTGGTAAAAATGGGCACGTGATTAGGGACTGCCAGAATACAAATAATCAGGCCAAGGCAGATACTCAGCCTCGGCCTAATCCCACTGCTACAGCCGAACCTCCTAAGAGAAACCGGTTTTATGCGTTGAAAGGAAGAAGGAACAAGAGAAGTCTGCGGATGTGGTTATTGGTAACTTGCTTGTCTTTTCATTTCCTGTTTATGCATTATTATATCCAGGATCTACCTTGGCTTGTGTTACTCCTTTCGTATCTAGTAAATTTGACTTTCTTCCTGAGATCTTACATGAACCATTTCTAGTTAGTACTCCCATAGGAGACAGTGTTAGGGCCTAAAGAGTATATAGAGATTACCCAATAACTTTTCTCAATAAAGTTAATCATGTTGATCTAATAGAATTAACCATGCTTGATTTTGATATAATTTGGTATGGATTGGCTCCATAAGTGTTATGCTACCATAGACTATTGAAAAGGGTAGTAAGGTTTTCAGTTGCCAAATAAGTTAGAGTTGAAATGGGAAGGGAGTGGTTCAAATCCAACAAGCTAACCAATCCTAATTCCAACAAGATGTTATCTAAAGGGTTAGGAGCTGAGGAGAACCTATCTTACGAAGAGGTTTTCGTTGAAATTTTAGTTCGCCATGTGAAACGGTTGAGAAACAAGGACTTTGCCACTGTTAAGATGCTATGGAGGAACCACCTTGTTGAGGGAGCTACCTGGGAAGCCGAGTCCGATATGAGATCCCGTTACCCTCACTTATTAAGTTCTTGAGGTTAGATAAATGTTTTCCTAAGTCCGATTTCGGTAATACAACTCTAAATCTTAGTGCATTAGGTTGTTTTTGGTGTTATGAGTCCATATCTGTGTGTTTTGTACTTTCACTATATGAGTTAGTATGAGTTCATGCTTGATTTCATTTTGCTGTTTTTGTATAGCTTTTACATGATTTTGTGTTGCATGAGTGTGATCTGCATTGAGTAAAAAAAGAATTGAGAAGGAAGTTCCTCGATCTTAAATAAGAAGCTTCAGATAAGCTTAGAGTATGTGAATCATTCAGAGTAAGTTGTGAATCAGACATTCACAAACATAAAGTTTCTAGTATGTAATGTAATTTTCGAAAATACCCTCTTTCATTTAAAACGATAAATAATGTCATTCGGGGACGAATGTTCCTAAAGGAGGAGGGATAATGTAACATTCTGGAACATTAAATGTCTAGCGAAGAGCCCAATAGGTCTTTAAGAATGCGTATTGGGAGTACATAGGCATCCCAATGCCCAATATTGAGAAATATTGGGCATAGTATAGAAAATTGGCTAAGGAGTGTTAGTCAATTTCTATATATACCGAAATAAGCATAATATAATCCAAGATTGTTTAGAATTGTACCTGCAATGCAGACCCTAATCTAAAATAAATAAATAGTAATATTGATTCTCAACTCAACACATTAGGTACTAGGCATCCAAGTGTCAAGCCTAAATACCCTAGTACATGACCATTTAAAATGATCAAGTAGAGTAAGCAGTGCCCAAGGACATAGTGAGGATCCTTGAGATAATTAATTAAAATCCCAAATGAATTTTCCAAAAGATTTAGTTAGGAAAGTGCAAGCAGCACATGTGCAAACCGCCTCAGGGGACCACCCTAGCCGATTCAATTAGGGCAGTTGGGGAGACAGCGCCAATACGGGTCCAACCGCGTGAGACCAGGCCCCCTAACCTATCCTAGACCCTAACTAACTAAACTAAATAACTAAATAACCTGTGATAAACCAAGAACGACCAGACAAGGGACCCGACAACCTAGGACCTTGTCGGGTGACACCTAACTAACCTAACTAACTTAGGGACAACCTAGTACCTAACCTTGGATGGTCCAAAAGCTAGGTTATGGTCCTAAAAACTTAGGTATACTTCAGTAATTACCCTAGGTTACTTAATTAATTAATTTAAAAACATAATTAATTAATTTAAATGGAGAAAACAAAAATCACAAAGCAATTTCCAGATTTCGGTTAAGACAAGAAAAAGACAACCTAGTACCTAACCTAGGATTTTCCAAAAGGTTAGTTATGGTCCTAACAACATAGGGATACTTTAGTAATTATCCTAGGTTAGTTAATTAATTAATTTAAAAACATAATTAATTAATTTAAAAACATAATTAATTAATTTAAAAACATAATTAATTAATTTAAAAACATAATTAATTAATTTAAAAACATAATTAATTAATTTAAAAACATAATTAATTAATTTAAAAACATAATTAATTAATTTAAAAACATAATTAATTAATTTAAAAACATAATTAATTAATTTAAAAACATAATTAATTAATTTAAAAACATAATTAATTAATTTAAAAACATAATTAATTAATTTAAAAACATAATTAATTAATTTAAAAACATAATTAATTAATTTAAAAACATAATTAATTAATTTAAAAACATAATTAATTAATTTAAAAACATAATTAATTAATTTAAAAACATAATTAATTAATTTAAAAACATAATTAATTAATTTAAAAACATAATTAATTAATTTAAAAACATAATTAATTAATTTAAAAACATAATTAATTAATTTAAAAACATAATTAATTAATTTAAAAACATAATTAATTAATTTAAAAACATAATTAATTAATTTAAAAACATAATTAATTAATTTAAAAACATAATTAATTAATTTAAAAACATAATTAATTAATTTAAAAACATAATTAATTAATTTAAAAACATAATTAATTAATTTAAAAACATAATTAATTAATTTAAAAACATAATTAATTAATTTAAAAACATAATTAATTAATTTAAAAACATAATTAATTAATTTAAAAACATAATTAATTAATTTAAAAACATAATTAATTAATTTAAAAACATAATTAATTAATTTAAAAACATAATTAATTAATTTAAAAACATAATTAATTAATTTAAAAACATAATTAATTAATTTAAAAACATAATTAATTAATTTAAAAACATAATTAATTAATTTAAAAACATAATTAATTAATTTAAAAACATAATTAATTAATTTAAAAACATAATTAATTAATTTAAAAACATAATTAATTAATTTAAAAACATAATTAATTAATTTAAAAACATAATTAATTAATTTAAAAACATAATTAATTAATTTAAAAACATAATTAATTAATTTAAAAACATAATTAATTAATTTAAAAACATAATTAATTAATTTAAAAACATAATTAATTAATTTAAAAACATAATTAATTAATTTAAAAACATAATTAATTAATTTAAAAACATAATTAATTAATTTAAAAACATAATTAATTAATTTAAAAACATAATTAATTAATTTAAAAACATAATTAATTAATTTAAAAACATAATTAATTAATTTAAAAACATAATTAATTAATTTAAAAACATAATTAATTAATTTAAAAACATAATTAATTAATTTAAAAACATAATTAATTAATTTAAAAACATAATTAATTAATTTAAAAACATAATTAATTAATTTAAAAACATAATTAATTAATTTAAAAACATAATTAATTAATTTAAAAACATAATTAATTAATTTAAAAACATAATTAATTAATTTAAAAACATAATTAATTAATTTAAAAACATAATTAATTAATTTAAAAACATAATTAATTAATTTAAAAACATAATTAATTAATTTAAAAACATAATTAATTAATTTAAAAACATAATTAATTAATTTAAAAACATAATTAATTAATTTAAAAACATAATTAATTAATTTAAAAACATAATTAATTAATTTAAAAACATAATTAATTAATTTAAAAACATAATTAATTAATTTAAAAACATAATTAATTAATTTAAAAACATAATTAATTAATTTAAAAACATAATTAATTAATTTAAAAACATAATTAATTAATTTAAAAACATAATTAATTAATTTAAAAACATAATTAATTAATTTAAAAACATAATAATTAATTTAAATGGAGAAAACAAAAATCACAAAGCAATTTCCAGATTTCGGTTAAGACAAGAAAAAGACAACCTAGTACCTAACCTAGGATTTTCCAAAAGGTTAGTTATGGTCCTAACAACATAGGGATACTTTAGTAATTATCCTAGGTTAGTTAATTAATTAATTTAGCAACTTAATTAATTAATTTAAATGGACAACCAAATTCACAAAGCAATTTCAAGATTTCGGTTAAGACAAGAAAAAGACAACCTAGTACCTGACCTAGGATTGTCCAAAGGGTTGGTTATGGTCCTAAAAACATAGGGGCACTTTATTAATTACCCTAGGTTACCTAATTAATTAATTTAGTGACTTAATTTATATATTTAAAAGGCTAATTCGAAACTACTTACGAAATTTCCAGATTTCGGTTAAGATAAGTAAGAGACAACCTAGTACCTAACCTAGGATGGTCCAAAGAGTTGGTTATTGTCCTAACAACTTAGGGGAACTTTAGTAATTACCCTAGGTTACCTAATTAGTTAATTTAGCAACTTAATTAATTAATTCAAATGACTAAAACTGAAACCATTAAGGAAAAATCTAGATTTTGGTTAAGACAAGATTCCTCTAATCCTAGTCAATATAAGAGGGGCGTTTTTGTATTTAGCTAATTGGTATAACCTAATTAGGTTATATAGTACAAGTAGAATTAGTTAAAATTCAGTTCTTAAAAAGTTAGTTCAACTTTACTCACCCTAAAACGCTACAACTAAAACAAGACAAAAACATGAAGCAAAACCTAGACGATAGCAAGAATTCGCCATGGTTTTTCGTGCAAAGTTCGTAGTGATCTTCGTAGATTTAATTATACAGCAAGGTATGGGTTTTATCTCCTGGAATTCTTCCTCCAAGAGGCTTTTAAAAAGTTTTTATTTCAAGAATATTGAAACTAGGGTTGTTGCCATCGAATCGCGTGTTCATCTCCCTAGTCCTCCCGATTTCCAAATCTTGTAGTATAGTAGTATGATTCTCTGTACATTGTTGATTGTATGTGGTGTTAAATTATCTTATAGGTATATTTAGGTGATTTATATGTCAAGGAAATATATATGTTAGATCCGCATACATAGGGTGTTATTTACATCAACGTTGAATGTTATAATGCCTACTTGTGTTTCGAGAACATGAATTGTAATGAGTACTCGTTGAATTGTTTATATGTTACTTAAAGGATAAAAGTTTACTTGTTTAAAATGATAGATTGCTATATTGTATTCGCGTATGATTGAATTGGCTTGTGATAGTATAATAGTTTGATTTTGTGCCAACAAATTGGCTAGCACAAATAAATTCAAAAGATACAAAGTGATCCCAATCTCAATTCAATAAACACATAACATAGGGTATATACTAATCAATGGGACAAGTCCCAATATGCCGTATCCACACAAACTTGTGAACGCAATAACATCTTACAGAGAATCAATAACCATCATAATGAAAGATATGAGGTTAGTAAGTGACGCGAACAAGTTAAGGTGAGTAAAGAAATAACTAAAGCTTAAGTTATGAAATTGACCTAATATTGAGTGTTACAAAGAAGTGAAACGAGTCTCAAGAACACTTAATCGTTAAGTCAAGAATATTCCCATAAGAGGGCACTAGAGTCGGTGAGACCAGTCTCACTCGCACCATGATGATAAAGTAAAGACTTAAGAGCATAATCATCAAATAAAGATAGGGATAACCAGTCATCCATAGAGTAAGTAAACCTCAAAACTAGAAGCAAGCTTCCATAATGCGTGAGTAACTCTAAAACATAAGAAGATAAAAATATGAGCTTAGCACCGATAGACTACTAATGAGCTTGTGCCAGCACATGTAAGTCTCATGAGATGATATCACCACCCTGGTGAACTAGGGTCTCTGTACGTCTCCTAGTCTTAGAACTATGTTGCCAACATAGGGGCACCTAGCTAGTGGACGCCACCCACTAAAGAACACTAGCAAGTTAGGTTTCACCTTGGACGGTGATTCCACCTTTTTTCGGTGTGGAGGAGACACCGGATTTCATGTTTAGCACACATGATCTATGTCGATTACTGCTCAGGACAAGCATCCGGTCCACTACAGCCGTGAAATCCCCCCCCCCCTTATGGTGTGGGGAAGACATCGACACAGTTCACCTTAGCTGGTGAACCCCCCTTTTTGGTGTGGGGAAGAAAAAGAGCTTGGTTCACTTTAATCGTTGAACCACCCCTTTTTGATGTGGGGGAGACACTGGATTTCATGTAGCTCGCATGATCTACTTCCCTTAATGATGAGAGTATTCTGTAAGAGAGAAACAAAGAATAAAGTAGCATGTTCAAAGTGACAAATCGAGCAAGAAGCAGAATCATAAGTTCATAGTGAACTAAGTAAGGTAAGAGCTTAAAGAACATTAATCACTAATGTTTGATAGACATAACAAGTTGGGGTAGCCAATAATCGAGCATGGATTATGTCCCAAGGATCATATATTATGTAAATAATTAAATAAGGGGCATAGACAATTAAGATTGGCTTATTAATATAATCATACCTAACAAAAAGAAGAATGAGAAATCTAACTCGTAAGTAGGGTAGCCAAATTATTCCTTAGTTTTGTGAATTTCTTACTCGATTGGTTGTAGGTATGGGACTACAATGAATCATTGCACTTGTAAGTAAAACATAAGATCAAAGGAGATCATTGAACTACACACCAAAAGATAGAAAAGACTGAAAAATAATCTAAGTATGGAGATGGCAACTCTCGGCCTAAGAACAAAATTATAAATGTTTGCTTAAGATGTTCTAAAATTATGTTCATGATTCTAAGGTCTTATGTTTATATAGAAAACAAGTTGTGTACCTTAATTGCATGAGAACGTGTCATATACACATCATAAATCAAGATTAACAATTTAAGTAAGAAGTAACGTGTTGACCATGATCGACATATTGTTTAGGAAGAGCTTTCCTTGTTCATGCATAGTCCCTTATGTGGTATGTTAATACATCCATACTTAGTACAAGTGTGTACTAACCCCATATCTATTTACTATTTATATAGGCACAGGTTTTCAAGAAGGTTCAAGTTCGCCGAAGCAGTATGGAATAGCGATCTCTCGACTTTGGTAGGTCTCTTGAGTTCGAGGATGCTACGCTTTATTATTCTAGTTTAGTACATTAGTTTTAGCTTATGACTATTGTCCCTAGCGTTTCCTTTCAAGTATTTATTCAAAACGTTGTAATAAGTCCAATTGGCAAACTATTATTATTATTATTACGATAATTAAATTCATTTGTTTAATTTATTGATAGATGGTTGTTGAGTTTGAGCTATTAGAATATAACTCTTATACAATGCTATATGAAGTCTATGTATACTTCGTTGATTATTAAAAAGTTTTAAATTTTTTTGCAAATTTAACGGTACGATTGTGATGAAAACTAAGAAGAGGTTTTTCTTCTACATCTGATAGGTCAACGAATTCGATTGTGATTTGGATTCCAGAATCCGGGTCGTGAAAGCAATATTGCCTGGTTGTTGACAAGTATGATAGTACTTTCCTTCTGTTCAAAATGTAGATCATACATGATCTTTCTAAGCCACAAGACTTGGTTTACTTCTCCTGTTGCTGCTATGAATTCAACTTCTACAGTTGATTGTGCATCAATATCCTGTTTCTTAGATGACCATGAGAATAATCCTGAACCTAGGCTGAAGCAATAGCCAGAGGTACATCTCATATCATCTCGGGATCCAGCCCAATCACTATCTGAGAATCCAAGTAACTTGAAGCTTGTACACTTCTCAAACTTTACACCATAATCAATAGTACCTTTGATATATCTTAATATTCTTTCTGCTTCTCTTAAATCCATTTCACTTGCACAATGCATAAAACGGTATAAGAGACTTACAACAAATAAAATATCGCAGTGAGATACATTAAGCATCCAATCAAGCTTCTATGATAACCTCCATCAACTTTGTCGGCTCCATCTTCTTTACAGAGCTTCTCTTTTTGATTCATCGGCGTGCTCATCGACTTGCATTCCTCCATTTGGAATTTCCTTTGCGTATTTCTTTTGGCAAATGAACACTTCACTTTTTCTTTACTTGATCTCCATTCCAAGAAAATAGGTCATAAGACCAAGATCTGTCATTTCAAAAACTTGCAATATTTCTTCTTTAAAATCCTCAACCAACCTCGTATTATTTCCTGTTACAAGAAAATCATAAACATAAAGTGGCATAATAAGGATATGAGTGTCTTTATGTTTTACATACATAGTCGATTCAGACAAGCTTTTTTTAAATCCCAAGCTTCACATATGATCATCTATCCTACTATACCAAGCTCTTGGTGCTTGCTTTAGGCCATACGAAGCCTTTTTTAGTAGATAGAATTTGTCTTCATCAGCGTGTTTCACAAATCTTGATAGTTGCTCAACATATATTTCCTCCTCCAGTATGCCATTTAAGAAAGTTGATTTGACATCAAGTTGGAACACCTTCCATTTCATTTGTGCTGCTATTGCGAGTAGAAATCTGATGGTGTCTAATCTTGCAATAGGAGAAAAAGTGTCAGAGTAATCAACACCATAAATTTGTGCTTACCCTTTAACTACAAGTCTCACCTTGTATTTTTTGATGGAACTATCTGCATTAAACCTTCTTCCGAAGACCCATCTCATACTAATGACTTTTCTATGTTCAGGTTTGTTGACCAGCACCCAAGTTTTATTTTTATCAATCAAGGAGATCTCTTCCTCCATTTATTTCTTCCATTTTGGCTTATGCAAAACTTCTACGTGACTAGCAAGATCATAGATGGCGACATTACATGTCTGATAGATATCAGAAAACAATCTTCTCCCCTTGACTAGATGATCATCTTCTAGTTCTTGTTTCTGGTGTTCTTCAGGAGGGCTGATGTATACTTCTAGAGAGCATCTTCCTGATTTCTGAGAGTTGTTCCAGTCCCATTGTTCATTCTAACTAAAATGAACATCTCTTATAATTGTCATCTTTCCTGTCTGAAGATAATAGACCTTGTAGGCTTTAGAAACTCCACAGTAACCCACATGGATGCATGTGATTGCCTTCTTGTAAAGTTTTTCACGTTTAACCTGAGGAACATGAAAAAAAAGACACAAACAAACACTTAAAGAAAACTTAGTGAAGGCTTAAACTTGTACAAAGCTTCAAATGGTGTTTTATCCTTCAAAGCTTTCATTGGAAGTAAATTCTGCATAAAAACTGCGTATTTGTTGCCTCTATCCAGAATATCTTGGCCAACTCCTTCTCATGCAACGTACATCTGTCATATCTATTATCCATCTATTTTTTCTTTTACTAACACCATTTTTTTCTGGTGTGTATGGTGTTGTAAACTGATTCATAATGTCGGCCTTCTCACAGAATCAATCAAATTTATTTGAAGTGTATTCCTTCCCATTATCATACCTCAAAGCTTGAATCTTACAAATACATTGATTTTCCACCAATTTCTTTAATTTACAGAATATACTAGCAACTTCTGACTTGAATTTCAAGAAAAAAATCCAAAACATTCTTGTAAAATCGTCAATGAAAAGAACGTAATAGATGCTACCTTGTAGTGATGGAGTTCTCTGAGGTCATGCAACATAAGTGTGAACTAGTTGTAGCTTTTGTGAGGCTCTCCAAGTTGATCTTGGAAATAGCTTTTTGTGTTTCTTACCAAATTGGAAGGCATGACATTCAGCGGAATTTTGTTCCAAATCAGTTAAGCTCTCCAGCATCTTCAACTTTTGCGTCTTGACATGCCCTTGAAAATAATAGTGCCCGAGTCTCTTATGCCATAACTCATTGACATTTTCTTTTGTTGAATACAACATTTGCTCTTTCTCAAATGGATCTAATGAGAAACTTGTTCCTTCCATTTTGACTTTAAATAGGTCCTTCCCTGAGGGATCCTTGATCAAAAAATATTTATCTTCAAAATAAAGTTTGAAATCTTTTTCTAACAATTGACCAACACATAACAACTTTCGGTCTAAGTATGGTACATAAAGAACATCTTTTATATTTTTATACCTGCTTGTGTCTCAACTGAATAGTTCCCATTCTTTTTACTGGAATGTGACTACCATGGCCTATTCGATCATTTGTAACTCGAGTATGCTCTCTATCATGAGTCATATGATTTGTGCATCCGCTATCAATCAACCACGACTCGTTAGAAACCTTGCTTCCAAAACATGATGCAACAAATTGATGATCCTCCTCTGTAAATTTACAACTCGAGCATCTGCATCCTGCTGCTGAATTTTTTTCTTACAAATGATTGCTTCATGCCCAAACTGATTGCACTTACTGCACTTAGCTTCAGGACTTCTCCAACACTTGAAAGGTGTGTGTCCGATCTTGCCGCAATGCTTATAAGGAGGATAGTTTCCTTTGAAGCTACCTATTTTTTTTAATTGCGTGCTGCACCTTCTCCATCTGTTGGTTGGTATTGCTTGTTCTTCTTTTTTTTATATCATCCATCATCTTGATGCTTGGCAGGTAAAGCTCCTTCAATGGCACCTTCTTGTCTCATAACACGTTGTTGTTCTTGTTCTTGAAAGGCACTTAAGAGCTCTATTAGTGTAATACTCGACAAGTCCTTAGTATTTTCTAAGGTTGTAATGGTCACCTCAAATATTTTCGGTACCTTTAAAAGAATTTTCTCAACGATCCTTCAATCGTTACAAGTGAAACCCAACAATTTCACATCATTGGCAATGTTAAGAAGTCTGTCAGTGTATTCCTTTATGGTTTCACTTTCCTTCATCTTTTGCAGCTCAACTCATGTACTAAATTCAGAACTTGCATCCCTAGAATTCTCTCAACTCCTTCATACTCATCCTTAAGATAATTCCATACCTCTTTTGCCAACTTCAGAGACATTATACGAGTGAATATAGTGGATGAAACTACGTTAAATAAACATACCTTTGCCTTTGATTTAATAATTTTCCTATCCTGGTGATTTTTTATTTGCGCCATCGTCGGATTGTTTGGAAACGGAGCAATGATGTATTCATCTTCTACAGTCTCCCGCAGATCCAAAGCTTCCATATATGCCTGCATTCTAACAACCCAAATTCGATAACTTTCTCCACCAAAAGTTGGTGGTGCCATTGAAGAAAAATTTGCTTCTCTTTTCATAGTATTCAGGAAATCTGATTGGCGCCCACACACACAGGTCCCTAAAGAAATAAAGCTCTGATACAAATTGATGGTTTTAAAAAAAACCTATTTAACCTAACAACACAGGGAAATCAAAGTTTGCACCCAAAACATAAAGACGGAAGAAAATAGAATAGAAGCAGAAGAAGAACTTTTTTTTATTAATACTTCATATTAGATATATAAAAGCCTCAAATGAAAAGAAAAAATAATAACACATTATCTAGCAGTCACTAAACAACTCCTAAATAATAGGAAAGCATGACTCACAACTAATTGACTAATTCTTACTTAAAACATAGGCAGTAAAATTAAATTTAGTGCAGTTCAAAAGTAGATTCCTAACACATGCTTCATTCACCCTACAATATAGATCACAACGTATACATTACTCTTTCGAGTATATTGGCTTGAAGGACCTAAATCAATCTTTACCAATTCAATTTTTATCTATTCATAATGGATCAATCATAATTATTATCATCACATTACACATATAGGCAGTAGCTAAGACAACTTATCATAATCAAGTCAAATAACAATCATCCTAATGTCAAGATCACAAGTTACTACTTGATAGACTAGAAGAACCTAGATCAATTCATACCAAGCCTTCTTTACTTTGATAACACAAGATTAATACCATTAATTCAACCATGATATTGACCTAAGGAGTAGCTACAATCATCCTAACATTATCGAATTCTACTTTTATACATCTAAAAATCAATGTTACCTTGAACACTTAGAAGCAAGACTAGTCATGTTCAATGCTTCATACATTGATACACATAGATCATCCATCGACAATTTATCATCAATATGCATAATAGATAGTAGACATAAGCAATTTCAACATAATGGAATCATAATTTAATCAATAACAAGCCACGATCACAATGCTCATCCAAGAGCTAAATCGATTTTGGGAAGGAACATGGATTCACAAAGCAATTGATTTAACATTAAAACCAATACATTATCATCAATTCATCATAACTAATCCTTTGAAAATATTTTGATAAAGAACCCATCGCTAAATTGAAAGATTGAAAGATTGAAAGTTTGTCGATTGGGTCTTTAGGCTGTTCTTTGGATGAGCCTAATGTATTCTAAGTTTCCATCGACGACACCTCCTTTGACGGGACGTTTGTCAATAAACGGAATGTCGTTTGGTTCAGTCGATTGACATTCTTAAGGCAGTGTCTCGAATGCCCTTCGGCCCTTTTACAGGGCCTTTGGGAAGTCGCACCCAGACGTTTCCGGCGTAAATACAAAAGTTAAAAATTCAAGGAACATCCACATCTATTTCACCCAAAACAAATACTCACAACACGTCCAAACATGCAAGGCACACTCAAGACACACATGAACGTCTCAAGGTCTAACTTTCGAATTTCTTAGACGTTCATGGACATTTGACTTTAAAACTTCATGAAACTCCATACACTGCTTATAAAAATCATTATTACTCATTTAAGGACCTCATAAGATCATTACACACACATAATCTCATAAAAAACATATGGCCCCTTAGGTGACTAGTCGTCGAACGTCTTGGTCGTCCGTTGACGTTTGACATCCATTTGACTTCAAATCACTCAAGCATACTTTAAATAATGTATTAACATTTTAAAAAGCTTATAGTCACAAGTGAGACTCTAGAAACCCTAACTCATTTTGGGGGTCTTACAATATCCCCCACTTGGGAAGATTCGTCCTCGAATGACACTTAGAACACTTTAATCGCAACAAGAACTTCAATGAATCATAGAAAAGCTTATAACAGTCATAGCATCATCATATAGAAGTTAATTCACCAAACTTACAAGGAACATATCTTCAAACATTTAGCACTCAATGCACACAAGCAAGCAAAACCTATATACACTCATTCTTTAATGCATCAAACACATAGGTTTTTATCATGTTCATAGAAGGATCATCCTTATCCGAATAATAACATGGTCATTACTCTTCACTTTAATAAGAGATCATCTTGCAACCATCACACTTCGGCAGTTTCAACAATACTCAAGAACAAGTAGGCACTCAGACTTCAATGCACATAGACTTGAGTTAATTAGATTGACAATATATTCTTATTAGTTAGCAATAGTTCTATAAGTCTCATACTCAACCATACCATGCTTAGTTTTGTAGATGGAAGAATTTCTTTCTCCTCAACACACTTACATGTCTCATGATTTCATACCCAAACAAATGCACAAGGGTCAACTTTACTGTAACATGAAAATTTCTCAACTTTTAATCATAGCATGTTCATGATTTCTTCCTAGTGAAGTCTAAATGGTAGGTCAACCCAAGCACATCATAACAATTAGGAAGCCATTTCACAACATTTCAATTTCTAGGTTAATATTAGCTTTCATAAACATGCATCATTTAGGGAAAGTCTTACAATTTATAGGCACACACAAGGACAATAGCTAACATGCCTTCACTTTTTAAGAGTGAGCCTACAATCGTATTTTAAAATTCATAGAGGTCACATAGTTTTAAGAGACTCAACATAGTGACTTCAAACATGCTTCGTACCTCATCTCATGAATTCAAATGAACAACTAGCATATTCAGATGCATAATCAACATGAGAAAACCAAGAAGTTAATCAAAATTCTTTTTCAAGTAATTTCGAATCTTCAAAATACTCTCAATACAGTGTCAACCAATACATACCAAACATATAGAGTTCATGCAATTCATACTTTAATGCAAAACTCTTGTCATAAACAAGCTTACTAAGAATTCATTAGTTTCAAGCTCAAGTAAAAATAGAAGGAAAAAAAATAGAAATATCTACAACCTTACTACTCACATCACCATCCCCCACTTAGGGTAAACCCAATTAAGAGCAACTTCACCCAATTTTCAAGAGCATCTTAATTATCAACCAATAAAGGAATTACAATAAGTCAATCAGGCATTCTAAACCTTACCATTTTAGGCAAGTTATCCCCCAATTATCAATATAGGTCATAATACTCAACCACATGGAGTTTTTCAATAATTCTAAGATACCAAGGTCATACAACAATACGGGAATTATAGAGAAGACTTAATCATAAAGAATATTTCTTTTCTTTCAACATTTACTGTAAGGTAACTTCTAGGTCAATCAACCCACATCATCACCCTACCAATACATGCATACTACCTTCACACCTAGAATCAAGTTTATACAAAGAACTCCAATCCATGTAAAGCAATCATGAAGGTTCACACATATAACCAAAGACAACATTTGAACCATTTAAACATATACTTAGGCAACATGCTTCAATAGGTAGTCACTATGCATTTAAAACTCAAATCATAACATTAGGCTATGATCATGCAAAACCATATAACATTACACCTTTCCAAAAGAGACTCATTTTAACCATAACAACTTCTAACATGGTTTAACTATTTCATGACAAATAATTCTCGCATAACATGCTATTTCACATAGGTCTCATATATAGCCAAAAAGGACATCATATCAACCAGACACATCATTTCTCATATTTCACATACATAGCCATAATTAGCATCACATAAGCAAAGCATGCCAAATTCACCTTCACACATACTCCTGAAACCATAAAACCAACATAAACATCAAAACTCACATTTTCTCCCTCAATCATAGGGATATCATCTCATCCAAGCAATCACATATGAGAGACCATCGGACAAGAAAACATAAAGGACAGATCTCATAGATTTAATTCCTATGGCACGACATGAGAATGATGAAGAAAGGGAACTCTATCATCATATAGCCTCTCTCTCATAGATGTGTCGCGATTTACATCGATGATAAAGACGCTACTAGACGTGGAAATATGGGACTTTTAGAACCTAAAACCACTTCCATAAACCTCATTCTCCGATACCACGTTTGTCACACCCGGGGAGCACCGCCTACAGGTAACATGGCATAGTTGAACTCGCGGAGGTCTTATACAAGCCCATAGTTATCATTCATCACATTGTCATAGGACTTTCTTAGCATATCATATGCTAGAACATTAGTTAATATATACATATATATATATATATATATATATATATA